>NC_071089.1:47291154-47471154 GCF_027358695.1 Spea bombifrons | reverse complement strand
CTGAGATATGCTGCCACTGACCCCCCCCCAGATATGCTGCCACTGTCCTCCTCCCCGAGATATGCTGCCACTCAGCCCCCCCCGACTTATCAGAGCAGACTCCCGGGTGTCTTGCGGGGCCGGCGGGGGACATCTACGCAATGCGTGTATACAACTTCCGGTGCCGGCACTCAGCGATGTGCCGGCACCGGAAGTTGTATACGCGTATTGTGTAGATGTCCCCCGACAGGCCCCAAAAGACACCCGGGAGTCTGCTCTGGTATGTCTTGGGGGCAGAGGTAAAACGCATCGTGCGGACGTTCACCGGCTGCGGCGAAGCACGTAAACGACCTCTGCTGCCGGTACGTCTGCACGATGTGCTTTAACACTCTCCCTTGCCGAGACTCCCCCAGTGGGAATTTCCGGCAGGGGAGATTGTTAAAGCACATCGTGCAGACGTGGCGGCAGCGGAGGCTGTTTACGCGCATCGCTGCTGCCGGTGAACGTATGCACGATGCGCTTAGACAACCTCCCGTGCCGGCACCCCCCCCCCCCGTGGGAAGTGATGGCAGGGGAAGCTGTCTCAGCGTATCAGAGAGTAGGATGCAGGTCCCCCGCACCGCTGCGGGGGATCTGCATCCTAACCCCGCTGCCTGCCCGGCGCCCGAAACTACATGTCCCGGACGTCGGGCCCTGGACCCCGTATATAGGCCGCACCCCCACCCGGGAGTCTGCTCTGGTATGTCTTGGGGGCAGAGGTAAAATGCATCGTGCGGACGTTCACCGGCTGCGGCGAAGCACGTAAACGACCTCTGCTGCCGGTACGTCTGCACGATGTGCTTTAACACTCTCCCTTGCCGAGACTCCCCCAGTGGGAATTCCCGGCAGGGGAGATTGTTAAAGCACATCGTGCAGACATGGCGGCAGCGGAGGCTGTTTACGCGCATCACTGCTGCCGGTGAACGTATGCACGATGCGCTTAGACAACCTCCCGTGCCGGCACCCCCCCCGTGAGAAGTGATGGCAGGGGAAGCTGTCTCAGCGTATCAGAGAGTAGGATGCAGGTCCCCCGCACCGCTGCGGGGGATCTGCATCCTAACCCCGCTGCCTGCCCGGCGCCCGAAACTGCATGTCCCGGGCGTCGGGCCCTGGACCCCGTATATAGGCCGCACCCCCACTTTAAAGACTTAAAGTGGGGGGAAAAAGTGCGGCCTATATTCGAGCCAATACGGTATATATATATATATATATATAAAGTCCAAGAATAACAATTGCACTCCAAACACCACTTCTTCTGCCCGGTGCCAAGTAGCTGTAACAGCAAATCATATAATATCCAACAATAGTTACCGGCACTCCAGGGACTTCTTCAAATAACTACACGAGAAACTCCAGTTTTCTAATCAACGTTTCAGTATATTTATTGTAGACTTTCATCAGGACATACCAGAAAAGCAATGTGAGTCATATTTATACCATAAAAAGATAGCATTAACAAGACTTACCACACCTGTAGTGCTCGAGGTATTCAGACCCGGCGTGACGTCACCATGTCTTGGGGTCAGAGGCCACGCCGGCCCCGCAAGACACCCGGGAGTCTGCTCTGGTAAGTCTTGGGGGCAGAGGTAAAGCGCATCGCACAGACGTTCACTGGCAGCGGCGATGCGCGTGTAAACAACCTCCGCTGCCGGCACGTCTGCAGGATGTGTTTTAACAATCTCCCTTGCCGGGGATTCCCACAAGGGGAGTCCCGGCTAGGGAGATTGTTAAAGCACATCGTGCAGACGTGCCGGCAGCGGAGGTTGTTTACGCGCATCGCCGCAGCCGGTGAACGTCCGCACGATGCGCTTTACCTCTGCCCCCAAGACTTACCAGAGCAGACTCCCGGGTGTCTTGCGGGGCCGGCGTGGGACATCTACGCAATACGCGTATACAACTTCCGGTGCCGGCACTTCCGCTGAGTTGTACGTAGATGTCCCCTGCCGGCCCCGCAAGACAATCGGGAGTCTGCTCTGGTAAGTCGGGGGGTGGGGGCAGAGCGGCAGCATATCTCGAGAGGGAGGGGAGGACAGAATGGCAGCATATCTCGAGGGGGCAGAGTGGCAGCAAATCTCGGGGGTGGGGGGGACAGAATGGCAGCATATCTCGGGGGGGCAGAGTGGCAGCAAATCTCGGGGGTGGGGGGGACAGAGTGGCAGCAGATCTCGGGGGTGGGGGGGGACAGAGTGGCAGCATATCTATTACAAAACTTTTTCTTGGAGGGGCGTGGTTAGCCAGGCGAGGAAGATGGCCGCATAGTTCGAGAGCTCCGCACCACCCGCTCTTAAATTCTCTATTTACCGCCTGACATGGGGCGAAACAAGAAGGCTCCTGCTGAGCCAGCTACTCTGGGGACCAGTGGCAGACATCCGCCGGCGTCTCTCCGGGAATATTTTCATGCCCCGGCCCTTCTGCACTCTGAGCCTGAGGAGCCTGTCATGGCGCCTACTCCCACGTGCTCTCGGAGGAGGGCTGCCCTTCCCCGCAGCGCACAGAAGACCTGAACCTACCTCACGGGACTGGCGCCGCATTTTATCGTCGCTGCCGACGAAGGACGACTTCAGCCTCCTGGTTGCCGAGGTGAAGGAGACGGTTCGCGCCGAGGTTACGGCCATGCGGGCGGACATTTCACGCCTCGATACGAGGCTCTCTTCTACTGAGGCCCGGACGCGGGATGTGGACCGCCAGCTTGCTACATTCCAACGTTCCTGCACCTCTCAACTCGCTACACTATTCTCCCACCTGGAAGACCTTGACAACGGGGGCCGGAGGTCCAACATTCGTGTGCGGGGCTTACCGGAGGGCGTACGACCTGAGGACCTCAAGCGAATCCTACACTCCCTCTTCTCTTCGATTTTGGGCAGGCCCGACAACCCCGATGACAAGCCCATCAAGTTCGATAGAGCCCTGAGGTACGGGGGGGGCCCAGGGGATCCTCCCAGGGACATAATTTGCTGCCTCCATAGCTACGCGCTCAAGGAGGAGATTATGGCGAAGGCGACGGCCCAGCGATTTTGGTCCTTTGAGGGCCATAAGATTTCCCTATATCAGGACCTCTCCCGATACACGCTTCAGGCCAGGAGGGCACTCCGCCCGGTTACGACGGTGCTGCAGGAACGCAAGATCGCCTACTGCTGGGGGCACCCCTTCGCCCTAGTGGCACGCAACGGTGCTACGACGGCCATGGTGCGGACCCCCGCGGACGTGCAGCCGTTTCTCCGTGCCCTGAACCTGCCGGCGATTGACACCGACGACTGGCTCAACAGGGACCCGGGACCCAGGACGCCGCGTTTCCACGGCGGGACCCGAGGTGACCGACGCACGGGTTCCACTCGACGCGACAGAGAGGATCGTCCCCGACCCCCGGAGGATTGATGGGCCCTGCTCCCTAGCCGCACCTGCGGCAAGACGCCCGAAGCTGCCTGAACTTTGTTTTTGGGACTTCGCTTCCCTGCTCTGCGGGTGCCAGTCCGCCTGTTGCGACCGCCACCGCAGTTGTTCTTGGGACTCGCCTGGCCAGGCCTCGCCGTGTTCTGGACGCTTCCCGCCATGTTCACATGGCGCACGTGAGCCACCGTTCTGTTTGCCTCTTTGTTTTATGATATTTCTGATTTTCTTTGTTCTATTTCGGGCCTGCTGCTACTGTTGTCTTGGGGATCCCGGCGTTTTGTTTTGTTTTTTGTTTTCCTGTTACCCCCCCCCACTGACACGAATGGCTCTACAGGCCTCCGGAAAGTTTTGCTTTCCTATAGTCTCTAGCTGCGGTATGCGGTTCTCTGCACACACTCACACTTATGTATTGTCCAGTATATATATATATTTTTCTTTTCTCCCTCCCACCGCCGGGGTACCGCTATGCTTTGCTGGACCTCCGGCCCAATATGGTTAGATTTATTGGTTTGTTCGTTTCATGTACCATGTCGACCTATGCACTGTACACTTGATGCTGTTTTCTGGGTCTGCTAATATCGTACCACATTCTTTACTCTAAAGCATCGTGGTGTCTGATTCCGCTATCCATGCTGGTGTTACATTGTACGCGTTTGTTTCACCGAGCGGGTGGTGTGTTCCTCGCACACTACTTTATTCTGTTACTCACCGTTACGTTGTTGCTGCTGCGACGTTCACTTCTTTGTCTCCTAGCCTCACTTGCCCCACGGGGCTTTGGTGTCGCAACACTCACTACTGGTGGCCCTGTCTCCCTCGGCTGAGGCGCAGGTTTCCTACCAGTACACGACACATTCTCCCTACAACTCCTTTAACCTCTCCCCTGCCCTTGTTTTCATCCTCTCCTACTTTTCCTCCTCCCTCTCGCTTTTCCTTTCTCCCCTTTCCCCTTCTCCTCTTTCTCTGGGAGGCCGGGTTCCATCCTTACATAGATGGCCTGTCGTCCGACTCCGTTGACACTTTACTCTGTAAACGCCAAGGGCCTTAATCTTCCTGAGAAGCGGTCAAGGGCTCTCAGGGAATTTCGCTCCCATAGGGCTTCCGTAGTTTTTGTACAAGAGACGCACATTAAAGAGGGACAGGCCCCTAGCCTTATGGACAGACATTTCCCCACCGGCTTTTTTAGCAACAATCCAGAGGCCAAGACCAAGGGGACTGCAGTCTTGTTCGCCAGATCTGTACCTTTCGAACTCAAGGGCGCTCTCCTGGATGAGTCCGGTAGATACACTGTTGTGAAGGGTCTCATTTCTGGGGTCATGTACACATTCGCCAGCATCTATCTCCCTAATAGGGGCCAACACACAGCCTTCCGCTCCTTTAAATCCCTACTCTCTGAGTTTAGTGAAGGCATACTGCTAGTCGGCGGCGACTTGAATGCCCCTCTGGTTCCCCGCTTTGATACCTCCTCCGGCACCTGTAGTACCTCGGAGAACCAATTGCGCTCCATGCGTAAATCCCTCGCGGAGCTCCGCCTGGTCGATGGTTGGCGTGCCCTAAACCCGGAGGCCCGCGACTACACTTTCTATTCCGCACCTCATAACCGGTATTCCCGGATTGATTAAATTTTCCTCTCCCAGTCCCATCTTGACCTCTTATTGTCTTGCACGATTTTGCCGATGACCTGGTCGGACCACTCCCCTGTCTGCTTGACTCTGACTTCACCTCTATCTAAGCCTAGGAAGTGGACGTGGAGACTTAATGATTCCTTTCTGCTGGACGAGACTCTGGTGGCTCAGACGGGGCTAGAACTAGACCGGTACTTTAGTGAAAACTCGGCGCAGGAGACGCCCCCTCTGGTTGTCTGGAAGGTCCACAAATCTGTGATTCGGGGATTTTTTATACAGCATGGGGCGCAGAGGAAGAAAGCTAGCGCTCAGGAGATAGAGCACCTCACCTCCCGCATCGCACACATGGAATCCATTCATAAACACACCCTCTCTGATGCTTCTTACGGCGAGCTGTCCTCCCTACGGGACCAACTTGCAGACGTTTTAAACTCTCGCTTCAGGCGGGCTTCGCTGTACAATCGTAGGTTTTTTCAGGAGCAAGGCAACAAAAGTGGTAGGCTCCTGGCACGGACGATGAATCCGCATAAGAGGCTCACGCATATCCATAGGATAAGGACCGCCACTGGCGAAGTGTCCTCCTTCCCCTCCAAAATTGTGGAGGCGTTCCACGCCTATTACACATCCCTCTATAATATACACCAACCGGGGTCTCCTTTAGGCTCACCGGCCAGGCACGAGTTGCTTCATCGGTATCTCTCCCGTCACATTAGGTGCAAACTCGCCCCTGACGAGGCGGCCTTGCTCGAGGAGCCGATCTCTGCTGAGGAGCTCTCTGCGGCGCTGAAGGCTTCCCAGAGTGGTCCGGACGGGTTGCCCTTAGGGTACTATAGGACTTTTTCTGAGAGGCTCCTCCCCCATTTCCTTAGGGCTATCAATTCCATTCAGGAGGGCCATAGGTTTCCCCCCCAGACACTGGCGGCCACAGTTACGGTTCTGCTTAAGGAGGGCAAGGACTCCTGCCTCTGTCAGAGCTACAGGCCCATATCATTGCTAAATGCCGACCTTAAGCTCCTCGCCAAGACCGTGGCGCTGCGACTGGCTCGTTTCCTTCCCCAGCTGGTCCACCCAGACCAAGCAGGGTTCGTCCCCCGCCGTGAGGCCCGTAACAACACTATACGCCTTTTGAACATCGTCCACAGAGCGCGGGCGAAGACTTGACCCATTCTGCTCCTGTCCACCGATGCTGAAAAGGCATTCAACAGAGTGGACTGGACGTTTCTGCACGCTACTCTGCAACACCAGGGGCTGGGCCCTACCATGTTGAAGTGGGTTTCGGCCCTTTACGACTCCCCCACGGCCCGCGTTCGGGTCAATGGCGTTTTATCACCCTCGGTCTCGATCGGGAATGGCACGAGGCAGGGGTGTCCCTTGTCCCCTCTGTTGTTCGTGTTCACCATGGAAACCTTCCTTGAAGCCATTCGCTCCAATCCCGACATATTAGGCTTTAGCGATGGGGGCGTGCAGCACAAGGTGGCCGCCTATGCGGATGACCGGCTCTTTGTGGTCGATCGCCCGGTGGTTTCCTTGCCCAACATTCTGGAGGAATTTCGCTCTTATGGGGAGCTCTCGAATCTGAAAATAAACTTCTCTAAATCTGAAATACTAAACATTTCAGTGCCCTCGCCTCAGGTCCCGCACCTTGCCTCTAGCTTTCCCTTTCGCTGGTGCCCGGGGCAGATTAAGTATTTGGGGGTCTGGCTGATATCTGACCCTGTCCACCTCTTTCGAGCTAACTTTACCCCTTTACTGCTCAGATTGGCGGAGGACCTTAAGCGGTGTTCGCCTCTCTTTCTCTCCTGGATGGGACGGGTCAACGTTGTGAAAATGAACTTGCTACCCCGGGTCCTGTACCTATTTCAGACCTTACCAATTCGGATACCCCGAGATTTCTTTATTTCTCTCCGTCGCGCGGTCGCTGGTTTCGTTGGGGGGGGTAGGAGGCCTAGACAGAAGTTCTCGCACCTTGTCCGCTCCAAATCCCGGGGAGGGCTCGCGCTGCCGGACTTCCATAAATATTATCAGGCCACTCATCTTCTCCAGGTCATAGACTGGAACCTCTCACCTGCGCGCGCTAAACCTTGGGTGGCTCTAGAGTTGGGCTCCGGGCGGGGCAGAGTGTTGCACGCTGTATGGGGCCCCAGGGCGGGCCGCGGCGTACGCGCACACCCCTTTATCTCTGCGACTATGGCGGTGTGGAGGGCGGTGGGCCGTGGCGCCCCGTTCTCCTCGTAGCCCTCGCCTTTGCTGTGGGACAACCCAGACTTTGCGCTGGGGCGGACCTGGGGCGACCGGGGGTACCTGGGGCTGCCCCTGCCTGTTCGTATTCAGGGGCTCCTGAGAAATGGTCGTGTTTTGCCCTTGGAGTTGTTGCACACGGGCGCTAGCCCTACATGGCTGGAGCGCTTTACCCATCATCAAGTGACGCACTATATTACTCACCTTCCTAATCAGCGCAGCCTGCACAGGGACCCAACTCACTTTGAAACCTGGTGTGTTGGGGATCGCCCACCGGAGGGGGCTGTCTCCTTGCTCTACTCACTCCTTCTCGACTCTGTCCAAGCCGTCTTTCTGCCGGGTCCGGGAATCCCAATGTGATGTGCTCTTTCGGATGCGGACTGGGAGAGGATCTTTATCTTCACACACAAAAGCTCCAGGGCTTCTAAAACCCAGGAGACAAACTACAAACTTTTGTCGCGTTGGTATCGGACGCCCGAGCGGCTCCACCTTATGTTCCCCAATACCCCTGATAGATGCTGGCGATGTGGGGGGGACAGGGGTTCATTGCTCCACATCTGGTGGGATTGCCCCGGCATTAGGGGCTTTTGGTCAGATGTTCACCGGGTGCTCTCCGAGCTCTCTGATTCCCCCCGCCGTTCCGGGCCATGCCCATGCTATTACACCACACTACACACTCGGTCTCCAGTTACAAGAAATCTGTTGTCAGACATTTGCTGGATGCTGCTAAGAGTCTCATTCCCCTATTGTGGAAACAAACGCAATCCTCGTCGCTTCGGGATTGGATGTCCCGAGTGGAGGAGATAAGGATTATTGAGGATCTCTTTGCTGTCTCACTGAAGCAGAGAGAGAGATATACAGCCACATGGTTCCACTGGCTCGCTTATGTGGCCCGGGGCGCCTTTTAGGCTTCCCTCCGTGTCATTTCTGCATTATACCTTTGTTTTCTCACGGTCCAGCTCCTGAGCCACTTTGACTAGTCCTTTGCTGCGCCTCATTTGCTCCTTCGATACATGCCTTCTACTCTCGTCATTTTACCTCTGTAATTGTATGATGTGCACTGTCTTGTTCTGTACAATGACTCCTCTGGATGGAGCCGTGTGTCCCTCCCCTGCCCCTACTCCCCCCCCTTTTTTTTCTTCTGTACCCTGTCCCTCTTCCCCTCCCCCTTTGAAATGTTTGAAAAACCCTCAATAAAACTTGATTCAGATACAAAACTTTTTCTTAAAAAAAGCACCAAACTTTTAGGGTGCGGCCTATATCCGAGCCAATACGGTATATATTGTGTATATTAGCATTTTATAATTGCCTCCTGATTTGTTTAGGTTCCATGTCTGGGGGGTTCACCTAGTGGTACTCAGCTCAACTTTTGACATAACTCCTACAGATTTGTCAATGCCATAAAACTCGAGTCTGCCTTTTACATCTCTTGACAGTAACCCTGCCTTCAAAGGATAGATTTTCAACAAGCCTTTCCAAAGCTTCTCCTTCCCCCAGCGAAAGTCTGTCAGTACCCTGGCGGATCCCAGATTTGTATAGGTGGGTCCTGTCAGGATGCCAGAGAAAAGCCTGGGCTTGTTGCGGGAATCCACATGGTGTCCACAGAAATTGCTCCAGGGGACAGGGTGCAGGCAACAAGTGGGACATGACTTGATGCCTGGAAACATGGATAGGGGTAACAATGATATATTTGGCTCCTCAATTATAAACTCTATACATGTTGAAGTTGAATAGACACATTCTGAAATGTGATCAAAGCAGCCAGGAATTGACTAGAAATAGCTGCACAGCTACATTTCCCCGCCTTGCAAATCCATGGCAGGATTCATCAGTATACCTGCTTATGCATTTGCTGCCTTTGTCGCCCCTGCGTCCCTTCTCTTGTAGGAGGTGCATTCGGCCGAACTTATCTCCTGTGATCCAGTGCATATGGCTTGCAAGAGAGTTCCAGGAGGTCTAACAAGACCCCTGAGAGCATTCACAAAAAAATGAATTTTTAATAAATATTTATTTCTATGGCAGAGATTTTGCAGCCTAAACTGGTGGCAGAAGTGGAGATGGGGGTGAGCGTACACTTTAGCTCTGCAGCTGCTTCTAGTAAGCAAAATAACACAGAATGTAAAGGTCTACAATATATTCATTTTTTTTTGTTTTAGTGCTCATTACATCCAACAGACATTTTGAGTACAAAATGACTAGCCTGCTGCAGACCTTTGAATCAGCTGCAAAAAGCCATGGCTTTCCTATAACACATTTTGTAATATCGGTGATAAACATGTTAAGAAGCTTCTGCTGAATATACACATTAACTACAAACTTTTTTTTTTCTTGTCACTCAACCATTGCCTTATCGATTCAACTATTTCAATATCCACACGTCTGTATACAATAGTTTTATTTTTTTATGTGGGGCCTAAACTACCCAGGATGAGGGGGCAGGACTGGCGGCGGGGGGAGGGGCTCTCTGGTGTCCAACTGCGACATAGACAACAGGCAAGGAGGGCCCTGCTCAACAAGTTTACAGGATCTAAGAGAAGCAATTGTTGCTGCCCATCAATCTGCAAAAAGGGTTATACATTCATTATATATTCATTCTACAGTGAGAAATGTTATTCAAAAGGGAAAAATGAAAAAACCCAAGAGTTACATTGTTACATATATGTAGTTACATAGGCTGAAAAAAGACACTCATCATTAAGTTCAGCCTTTCCCACATCTGTTAATTGCTGTTGATCACTCCTATGTTCCAATGGTACAGGAGCTAATCCTGTTAGCACAGGCAGAAATGTACTTGTTTTCCATGAAAACAGCTAAGTGACACCAAACATTTGATTTATATATATATACTGTCTGTATACTAAATAAGAAGGGAAATGGTCAAAAGACACAGAAAATGCTCTGGTTCTATATTGTAAAAATGCCCTGGTCATTAAGACAGACAATTTAACCCTTCTGTTGTGAGAATACATAGGTGCCAACACTGTTTTAAAAAATATTTAATGTAAATATTTAATTTTCTGATTGGCTAGCACAATGTGTAAGTGGGCTTTAATGCTCTACAAAACAATGTCACTTTGTCATTTTTGCAACAACAGACACACTTTAAAGCAAAATGATATCCATCATTGCATTATGTTTTTAAACAGAATCCTTAAATGCCATCTCAATCACATAAACACTCACTGATTAGCAGTTTAGAGGTTAAACTTTCTCAGTCATGGCTGCTCTATGACATCAGAAACATGAGAAGAGTCGTAGCAGGGATCCAAGAGTTCCGTGTGCACATTTTTCTTCACAGTGCAGAGGTGAATAGAGGCGACTAACGTGACTAGAGAGATTACAGAAAGCTGCAGCCATGCCCCTTTGGGCAACATGCAGTATTTGCATGGATTATTTGGATAACAGTTGTGACGTGGCAGCCATTTGTTGCGGGCACACTTTCCATCAAAAGTGCATCTTTCAGTGGTTTTGCACTAGCCCCAAAGTATCGTGCCCACGATGCAGAAAGGAGCTGAGAAGCAGCAAATGTTTTCTCGAAAAGTTATATTTTGATGTAGGAGAGCAGGATGGTCCTGCTCTTGACCCAGAATCTTTAAAGAGGGAAGTCGATCAACTGACTTCCCAACTGCAGGAACAACAGCAGCGCATTGAAGAACAACAGAGAGAATTAAAAGCAAACATGGAGGAGCTTGAGAGATATAGAAGGGAGATGCAATCTGGAAAGAACATAGAGACGCTGCTGGAATCGCAGACAGTGGAGGTACGGATGGTAGTGACGCAAATGGGGACAGGACCGGAAGCATTTTTAGACCTAGCTTCGTACAGCCTAGCTATCACTAAAGATTACAATGATTTGAAAGCGGATCACAAGGCCTCTGAGGAGATGATTGAACATTTAAAATCAGAATTAAATATCTCTAATGAAAGGGCTCAGAGCGCTGTAATAGAATATGAAAAGTTAAGAGAAGAGCAGAATACCACCTGGAATACTCTTATTACTATCCAAAAAGAGCTGGCTGTCAACAGGAATGATGTAAAACATGCAGAGAAAGATATTGTGAGCGTAGGAAAGGAAGCAGAGCCCTTGCAGGAACCATTAATTTCCCCACCACCATCAGAAGGAGCCATAAATTGCCGCTTGTATAATAACCTCGCACCACCTGGACTTCAGAGATCCATCCTCTGCCTCGCTGATGACATCTTGCGTAAAACCGTTACCCCACCATCAACAACCAAGGCCGCTACTAGACCTGAAGAAACTGAGAGGCTTCTCTTCTTTGGACTGCGGCAACCAAAGCTTGGCTCCCCTGGCTAGAGGGAATAATAACATCAATTCTAGTGAAATAACAATCTCTTGTGGATTGTATTGGATATTTAGATGCCTTAGAATTAGTAATTAATAAATAGTTAAATGTATAATTGTCTTCTGTGTGAGTTGCTTTAGTATATAGTGATGGGGTTATGCATTACCACCACATCTGTTCAGTAAATGGTATTTATTTAAACGTAAATTATTAATACGTAATAGTTTATTTTTTCAGATTTCTGTTTTTTCCAGTTGACATACAGCTTACAAATTTGTGGATGAAATAATATATTCTTGCCAACGTTATTTTTTTGTGGGTGTCTTTACATTTTAAAGTGTCAGGGGCAGTGGAGGCTCCTCCATGGGAGCACATGCGCACGTGAACCCCCAAGCGTAAAAGGTAGACACAACAGCAGTAACACCAATGGCCAATATCTGAGAAAACTACTTTCCACACGATTCCATGGCACTGCAGAATCAAACCCACAGCTATAATAGCAAATAAAGGAAGGTAAGGTATAAACTTATGGCCAATATGAAATCAGAGGCTGGCACAAGGGTGACCCAGATGGGCAGCGTACTAAAATATTCTCTACCCCAATAGCTGTATGTGGTTAAAATAGCTTCCCCCTCACACACACACACATAGCTATAACATGCATACTCGCAAAAGAAAAGGTGTAAGAAAACACATTGAAAAAGTGCAGTGACCAAAAAACAGAAAAATATACCAAGCAGCATCTAAAGTATGAACACAACAGCTTAAACAAACAAGTATTCATGTTTTCCACTACATACTACATAGAAAATGGGGATAGAAAGCTGAGACCTTGCACCACAGACAGGGAAACTGTGACAATGACAAGAAATAATGAACAATTTTGTAAAGAAATGAGAAGAATTGATAAAGAAGTTATATAGAAAGTCACTACAGGGTCCAAAACATTGGATGTAAAAATAAAAAAAACCTCCCACACATACATTTAATATTCTGTTTGTTGTGTTTCCTATGGTTCTTGCAGAATAATTAATGCTGACACTCACTTCAGATGAACAGTGTATTTTATTGCCGATATCTTCATGGGATCAGGCCTTACACCTTGATCACTGATGATGTCTCCAACAAACTTCAGCTCTTTTAGTCCTAATTGGCATTTTTCTTTGTTTAGCTTCAAATTGGCTTGTCGAGTAGCTTCTAGAACTTTCCTGAGACGAGAATCATGTTCTTCCTTAGTAGTTCCCCATATGATAATATCATCCATGGATGTGCCCACACCTTCAATGTGCTCATATAGCATGTGAATAGTTTAGTGATATACTTCTGGGGCAGATGCAATACCAAATGGTAATCTCAGAAATCTGTATCTGGCATATGGTGAGTTGAACGTACACAACTTTGAGCTGTCTTCATCCAACTTGAATTGCCAAAATCCGGAGGAAGCATCTAATTTACTGAAATATTTAGCATTCGCAAATTGCGACATGATCTCTTAGGTAACTTAAAATGTTCTCTTTTTATGGCTTTATTTAAATCGCGAGGATCCAGGCAAATACGTAATTTTCCATTTTTCTTATCTACTATTACTAGGGAATTTACCCATTCACTTGGTTCGTCTATTTTTGCAATGACTCCCATGCTTTTCATTCTATCAAGCTCTGCTTTGAGTTGGTCTTGAAGTGCAAATGGCACTTTTCTGCAGGGATGTACCACTGGCGGTACCGTTTTGTCTATCCTGATGGTGTGTTCACCTGGCTGACAACCAAGCCCATTAAATAGTTCACTGTATTCTTCCAATAAGCCTTCATATTCTGGATCACTTCCAGTTTCCGGCACAAGTACTCTTTTCACTAGATTCAGTCTTTCACAAGATGATGAACCTAATATTGCTTGAACATTTTTTGGAACAACAATAAAAGATAGAGTGTGCACTTTAGTTTTATATGTCACTTTTGCTAAACATCTGCCTTTCACAGGTATATTTGCACCAGAGTATCCTGTAACTCTGATATTAGTCTCCTGTAGTGTTGGTCTTGGCTTCATCAGATTAAACACAGACTCTGATATGACATTAATTTGAGCTCCTGTATCTAATTTAAATGGCATCTTTATATTTTGCACCTGCAGTGTAAGGATCCAGTCCTCTGTTTGTTTCTCATTCTGCAGCAGTGTGTCTACATAGAATTCCTCTACAGCATTTTCATTCAGTATGTGAACTTGCTTTCCCGCACTTTTGCAGCAGTGTGCAAAATGATTTAATTTACCACATTTATTACAGTTCTGTCCATATGCGGGACATTTTCTCTGTTCATGTTCAGTATCACATCTATTACAAAGCTTTTGCTGCTTATCTATATTCACTCTGCTTCCTTTTCTGTTTTGCATCTTTTTATTCTCCATTTTACTTTTTTGCTCACTCCTCAGTTGATCTACAGTGCATGTTTCAGTAACTAACTCTTTAGCCTGTGATTTAACTGTTTCAGCTGCTCTACACAATGCTAAGGCCTTGTCCAGATTCAGGTCTTGCTCTCTTAGTAGCCTTTCTCTCAGTCCATTATCTGGTATACCACAAACAATTCTGTCTTTTATTAAAGAATCTGTTAATTCAACAAACTCACATGTTTTGCTGCGATTTCTCAGCTCATTTACATACTGATCAATCATTTCTCCTGGCTTCTACTTGCCTGTAAAAAATCTGCGCCTTTCATTTGTGACATTCCTTTTAGGTATGCAATATTCTTCACAAAGTTATTGTACACTTCCAGTGCTTCTTCACCCACTACATGCAGAAATAATGAGAATTTCATTTTCTCACTTTTTCTGTCAGCATCAATTGCAGACAGATATAATTCAAATCTTTGTTTAAATCTCTTCCAATTTGCAGCAACATTCCCAGTTAACTGAAGTTTTGGTGGTGGTTGCAGAGCTTCCATGTTTTCCTACCTTGCTTTTTGAAGATTTTTTATTCAGCTCTCAGCAAAACTCTCCCTTCAATCCTGTACTTCTGACACCATGTTGTGTTTTCTATGGTTCTTGCAGAATAATTAATGCTGACACTCACTTCAGATGAACAGCTTATGCTTTAATCAGTAACAACATCACTGGTAGAATCCTTGCTCAACTAACATCAACATGTGCTCACATAAAACCCCTCCTACTCAGGGAATCCCCTGCCTATTAAAGTAACACAGTCCTTTAATATGCACATATCACTACACTGTTGACATTGTCCCATATACGCAAAAAAAAAATTAAACAGAATCGCAACTTCTGTAACTTCCATGTAGTTTCTATTGCAAGGGTGGTATTAGTACAGGCCAGCTGCACCACATTTACCTTAACAGCTAGTTCTACTTCACGATAATACATGTAGTCAGAATTTAACTGATTATTTAAGGTTTGTGTTTGGGGCAAAGTAAATAACCATTCGTAGAAGAAGCTGTTGGTGAGGTCTACCTCCAGTCCTAGAGGGCTGTAGATCAACCCATAGAGTGCACAGCGAGTTATTTACCTAGTGCCCGTTTCATAGGGTCTGTTCTAAAATTAACAGATGAACCAACTTAGCGTAGATCGCATAGCCTAAATATACATGTTGGGCTGCTAAAATGGGAACATAGAACGAAAGATTTCATTTCAGAAGAATAAAAACTAGGGGACCAGACCACCCAGAAAGGCAGTCATGCCCATATTGTCATTCCACAGATGTGTTTTCTAAAATAAAAAGTGATCATTGTACAATGTTTGAAAATGGGTCTCCTCACCATAGTGATGAAATGGCGCACTCACCAGAACAGTGCTGCCATGGTGATAAATCCACTTTACAATCTAAGCACCAAAATTGCTTATTTTTAAGAGCCTTTTCACTATATTCAACATTAACGTTGTAATCGTCAGGAACCGATTCTAGGGAATTCAGAGACACAATAAGAACTGGACTATCTACAAAACAGAGTCAATTTCAGCAATATATTTGAACAGGGAAATTGTATCTGTCTACAAAATATCAAATTTTTAAGATAAAAGACAGTACCGTATTTGCCCGATTATAAGACAAGGTTTTTTCCAGAGCAAATGCTCTGAAAAATACCTCTCGTCTTATAATCGGGGTCTTCTTGTAATCAGACCTCAAATAGGTCTGACTATGAGACTAAGATCCAGATCCCCCACAGCGATGCTCCTGTGTTATGCCCCCCCAACTTACCGGTGCTTCTGAGTCCCCGGTGCTTAGTCCGGGCAGCGTGAAGAGCTCTACGCGGTTTCGCAATATACGGTACTTGTAAAACTTTTTTCCTACAGGGTTGTTTTATAATCCAGCAAATACGGTAATTGTTAGAAACCAATTTCATGCTTCCAAAAAAAAAATATTTTTATTGGTGGGAGAAGGGATAAGATTGTTCTCGGACAACGTGTACATCAGAGATTCCGTATATCAAGCTGCACGACAGCCATTGGTGCATGTTAAGTTTCCACATACCGATTTTACTCGGTATTGAAACATTTCAGGTGGCTTATCTAAAGAGGAGAAGATCCAAACCGGGCACGTGAATTAAAAAAAAATTAAAAAAATATAAATATTCACTCTCATGACTGGCTGCACAGATTGAGATTTCATTAAATTATCTTCCAAATTTAATCTCTGCTCCTATTTCCATAAATGTTCTAGTCTGTAGTGCAACGTTAAGGAAAAATCCTGGTGCAAATGTCAAACACCCAAGGATGCTGGTGTGATTTTCCTAATGGCGTTGTCAGGGCCGGCCCTATAATGGGGCAGACTGGGGCAATTGCCCCAGGCGGCACTTTAGAAGGGGCGGCACTTTGCCGCCCCAAGCGGTTTTTTTTTGTTTTGTTTTTTTTTGAAGCGGAGGAGAGAGAGAGGGGCACCGAGTGGTTTTCGCTTACCCGCTGGGCGCCCCTCTCTCTCTCCTCTGCGGCGAGTCTCCCTGTTCGGTCCCGGTGCCGGCTTGTAATGCAGAGCGCCGGAAGTGACGTCAATTTCCGGCGCTCAGCATTACAAGCCGGCACCGTGGCAGAGCAGGGAGACTCGCCGCAGGACTGTTTAAAGGTAAGTACCGGGGGGGGGATCGTAGATTATGGCGTCGGCGAAGTTTAAAATGCCCTCCCCCCGACGTCGGGGGGGGGCGGCGTTTTAAACTTTGCCCCAGGCGGCGTTAAGTCTTCGGCCGTTGTTGAGAGCCGCAATCTTTTCTTCTAGGAGGTAGTTTGTCTTTTCTGCACTTGTCTGCCTCTCCTCAGTAACTTGAAGTGCCTTCATCAGATGTGCGTTCTCCTTCAACAATACATCCCATTTTGCATCTTTTTTCCAGCTACAGAATACACAAAAAGAATCAAAACATCAGCATTTACTTGGCCAAAACCGAAAATGACCCCCCCAAACACCAAATAATAAAAAAAAACACTATTAAAAGTAACACACCAAAATTAAACATAAAAATAAATAATAATATATATATGATTGTTAACAGCAATCACAATACTATCACGTAATAGGATTGTGATCGCTGTTAGCAATTATATATATATATATATATATATATATATATATATATAAATAAATATTGTTATTTAATTTTTCTGTCCAATTTTGGTGTGTTAACCACACTTATTAAAAGTAAGTAACACACCAAATTTAGACCCCCCCCAAAATATTAGATATATAAGTATAATTGCTAACAGCAATCACAATCCTATCATGCCCAGGCTGCCAGTACAGCCTCCCAATGCCATGCAAACTCCCCATACACACACACTTACACATCAATGCTATCACACACACGCACACTCATTCACAAACATTCATTAACAAACATTTAGCCTAAACTATAGCATAACACCCATCACTCTCACACACTTACTAATCCACTCTCACTGAATGTTTTCCTACCTTTCCTCTGTCAATGTCACGTTTCCTGCTCCTCTTTGTTCTTCCTCTTGGCTCTTCTTCTTCTCTGTCCTGTCCTTCCGGTGCAATGAGTTTGAAAGGCGGTGGGCATGGCTTCAGTGTTGTGCGCCGGGATATGACATCAAATCCGGACGCACAGCATCAGTTTCCACGTGGCTCGCAAGGGAGCAGGATCGGAGGTTTGCATTAACAGACCTCCTGCTCTCTTGATTGACTTTAAGCCGGTTAGAGGGAGATCCTTGATCTCCCCAACCGAGCCTGTTCCTCTACCGGCGGACATTACTGTCCGTCTCTGTAGTGGTGCCGGCGTGGTGGCACCCCCCTGATGAGCGGCACCTGGGGGCACCGCCCCCGGCTAGGTATGCTACTGGCTGAGAACATGTGTAACATTGGAACTGTTGGCATGTTTAACTGCATCAAGCTGCTGAGGAATATCATGGGAGTTTTGATTTTCATGCATCTGCTCTCACCTGCTCCTTTAGCTGGTTGACCTTGTCTTGAAGAATCATCCGCACGTTCTTTAGGTTCATTTCAACATTTTCCATCCGATCTTCCATCTTTCTCAAAAGCTTCTCATGGGCTTCCTAAATAAATAAATGGTCGATCACTAGAAAACACCCTACACGTCAATCGTGTCTGTACTAGAATTGATGCAGACTAGACTTGGGCACCAGGGGGCTCTTCGTGTTCATCTTCGGAGAAAAAAAAACCTTCGTATTCCGCGAATGTTCGCCCGTTCCCGTCTTCTTTTGGGGCGAATATTCGTGGCCATTCTTCGTGCTCGTTTCATCTTTGTTTCCTCCCGGCTGCGTAGCAGGGGTTAATACGGGGTTAAGAACACATCGGAGCAGCAGCAGCAGCAGCAGCAGATGCGTTCGCGCCTTGAAGGTACGTGTGTGCGACTCTATTGGTCACCGGAAGGGGGCTGGTCTGGCATCAACAAATGAATTGCAGAACTGCAGAATGCACCTCATTCGTTGATGGCAGGCGAGACCAATAGAGTTGCACACACGTACCGAGGTGTACTGTACACAAAATAACCTAGACAAATGCTCCAAGGAACTTGGCCTCCTTTGTTTTTATCATACACAGTCACACATCCATAGATGTTTAATAAAAGAATAGGGATTATTTTACATTTTTAAATTGATTTTGGACCACTTGTAATACATTCCTAACATTTGCTACCTATTTATAATGGCATACTTTGCAACAACCCAACTTTTACTGGACAGGACTGGAAGAAAGCAGGACTGTCCACAAAAATGTTGGGTGTGTTGGCAGGTATGCGAATGGAAAAATGTTGGACAAGAACTAAAAAATAACTTAGGGTTATTTTTAAGATTATTAGCAGCGCACTGTTTTGGTTAAAGATGTATTATGTCTAAATAATTTAATTTTAATTTTAATGGGTTTATTGAATTTTATTGTAAAGTTATATTTATTATTATTTACTTTATTATATTTATTTAATGTTGTAGTGCTACCCTACCCAGCTATACCTATGTGCACTAGCATTTAGCTAAATTTGATGGGACAGGAAAAAAGCAGGATTGTCCCTGAAAAAGTTGGGTCTGTTGGCAGCTATGTGGATGGAAAAATGTTATAGGGTGAAGTGTGAGTTATAGCGTTAATGCTAGTGAGTGTAGAAGTGAAGGCCAGGGCAAATAACAGGAGGAAAGGTCCTTGTGATTTGTGAATTGTACATGTGTGTGTTATGTGTTATGTCACTGTGTTATATGTGTTATTGTGTCTGTTATGTTTGGTAGGTTGTGTATCAGACGGAAAAAAATTAAATGGAAATGGAAAAGGAAATGGAAAAGGCGAATGAGTGGGCAATTGGCGACCCACTCACCTGTTTCACCCCAGGGCAAAGCATCCAAACAACTGTCAGTCCTAGACCTTTGGCAGTGGACTTCCAGAGCTCAGACACAAGGCCCTAGCGTAAGCTGGCTACACCAGCGGAGGTAGCAGGCGTTGCCACACCGCAAACAGACGCAGCCAGGCGGGAGAAACTACCCTTACCATTAGGGACATTTTGGGCATGACTCTAGCCAGGAAGCGAACTGGCAGAAAAGAGACGCTGGCACCACCACTACCACCAGCAGCATTGAAAAATGGAAAAGGCGAATGAGTGGGCAATTGGCGACCCACTCACCTGTTTCACCCCAGGGCAAAGCATCCAAACAACTGTCAGTCCTAGATGTTTGGCAGCGGACTTCCAGTGCTAAGACACAAGGCCCTAGTGTAAGCTGGATACACCGGCGGAGGTAGCAGGCGTTGCCACACCGCAAACAGACGCAGCCAGGTGGGAGAAACTGCCCTTACCATTAGGGACATTTTGGGCATGACTCTAGCCAGGAAGCGGACTGGCATTGAAGAGACGCTGGCACCACCACCACCAGCAGCAGCAGCAGCATTGGGAAAGGCAAATGAGTGGGCAATTGACGACCCACTCACCTGTTCCACCCCAGAGCAAAGCATCCAAACACTGTCAGTCCTTGGCGTTTGGGAGCGGACTTCCAGAACTCAGACACAAGGCCCTAACGTAAGCTTGCTACACCGGCGGAGGTAGCAGGCGTTGCCACACCGCAAACAGACGCAGCCAGGGGGGAGAAACTGCCCTTACCATTAGGGACATTTAAGGCATGACACTAGCCAGGAAGGGAACTGGCATTGAAGAGACACTGGCACCACCACTAGCAGCAGCAGCATTGGGAAAGGCGAATGAGTGGGCAATTGGCGACCCGCTCACCTGTTTCACCCCAGAGCAAAGCATCCAAAGACTGTCAGTCCTAGGCGTTTTGGAGCGGACTTTCAGAGCTCAGACACAAGGCCCTAGTGTAAATTGGCTACACCGGCGGAGGTAGCAGGCGTTGCCACACTGCAAACACGTGCAACCAGGGGGAGAAACTACCTTGAACATTTTGGACATTTGAGGCATGACACTAGCCAGGAAGGGAACTGGCAGAGAAGAGACGCTGGCACCACCACCACCAGCAGCAGCAGCAGCATTGGGAAAGGCGAATGAGTGGGCAATTGACGACCTGCTCACCTGTTTCATCCCAGGGCAAAGCATGAAAGTCTGTCAGTCCATGGCGTTTGGGAGCGGACTTCCAGAACTCAGACACTAGGCCCTAACGTAAATTGGCTACACCGGCGGAGGTAGCAGATGTTGCCACACCGCAAACACGTGCAACCAGGGGGAGAAACTACCTTGAACATTTTGGACATTTGAGGCATGACACTAGCCAGGAAGCGAACTGGCAGAGAAGAGACGCTGGCACCACCACCACCAGCAGCATTGGGAAAGGTGAATGAGTGGGCAATTGACGACCCGCTCACCTGTTTCACCCCAGGGCAAAGCATCAAAGTCTGTCAGTCCATGGCGTTTGGGAGCGGACTTCCAGAGCTCAGACACTAGGCCCTAACGTAAATTGGCTACACCGGCGGAGGTAGCAGACGTTGCCACACCACAAACACGTGCAACCAGGGGGAGAAACTACCTTACATTAGAGAAAAAAAAAATGTAACTTTCCAAGCTAAGAGCTGGGTAGCCCAATTTGGGCAGATTGAATTTAAGAAAGGCAATCTGCTCCATCAGATGAGGTGCCATGCATGAGTATGTTTCCAGTCATAGAAAACACGCGCTCACTTTGAACAGTGGTTGGCGGACATGATAGAAGCTGCTGCGCAACCCATGAGAGTGCAGGCCACACACTCTTCTTTTCATCCCAGTAGCTAAGAGGATCAACATTAGGTGCAGAAGGAACTTCACAGAGGTAAAGTTTGACCATTTCAGCAGCACTACTCTCCTTTCTGCTGCTAGCTCTGTCAGATGGTCCAACTATACTCCCAAGTGCCTCTTCCCAAAACGCAGCTGCTCCACTCAGCTGTGTTGTTGTGATGCTTGTGGCACTGCTGCTGGTGCTGCTGCTAGGAGTAGCAGACCACATAATCTCTTCCTCCTCCTGCACCTCTCCCTCCTCGGACAGCATTCCCATTTTACGCTGCCAGTCAAGCACCTTGTTGACCAATTGCTCCCGGTAGCTACCGAGAACATTGAATTTCAAAGCTAGCTTTCCCTTAATTCTTGGATCACAAAGGCATGCTAGCATCATTTCGGGACTCTCTTCCATGCGTTTGCGAAGGTGTACTTTTAGCAGATCCTTCAGCTTCCTGACTATGGCTGCTACGTCAGGATGTAGAGTGCCACCTTGAACAGCCTCACGGTTTTCAAGGAACACATCCATCTTGCTGCCTAGATGGGAGAACACTGGGATTACCTGGGCCAGACTGGCAGTGTTTGAGCTTAAATTTTCTGTGGCATCCCTGAATGGTTTAAGGACAGCCACTAGCTGGGCGATCATTGTCCAATCCTCCCTATTCAATGGAGGTGTAATCCCAATATTATGCTCTGAGGCAAGATTATGGATTGCCCTCTGCTGCTCCAAAATCCTCTCCAGCATGTCTAACGTGGAGTTCCACCGTGTACTGACATCCTGACGTAGGCAGTGTACGGGAAGACCTGACCTCTCTTGCTCTTCCCTCAAAAGTTGGCTAGCCTTAACACTTTGGTGAAAGTGCCCAGCGATCTTTCTGCAGCGGGACAGAACTACTGCTGCCACATTAGTTCCTTCTGACATTGCTGCCTTCACTACAAGATGGATAATGTGGGCTGCAGAGCGCACACCAACAATATGACCATCTCGCAGCGCTTTCACCATATTGGCACCTCCGTCAGTTACCACAAAACCAACTTCAACATTGGTGCCTGCCTCTGCTCCCACCCAAAGGCTAAACATTTTCCTCATCGCATGCAGAATATTTTGGGAAGTGTGCTTTTCATCCATCACTTCTGCATGGAGAAGGAATGATCAGTAGCCTGCTGCAGCAGCTTCCTTGGGCACACCGGGCTGCCACCAGTGTGCTGTCAAAAAAAGAAAGGCATGCTGCCCACTAGGTGCACTCCACAAATCTGTTGTGAAATGAACAGACCAGCAGCCTTGGAAAGCTCCTCTTTCACTGCTGCAACACAGGACCGATACAATGAAAGGACAATGTTCCTGCTGAAAGTGGAATGTGACGGAACTGTATATTGTGGAGCCACAGCCGCCATCAATTGTTTGAAAGGCTCCCCTTCGATCATAGAGAAGGATGCCCCTCCAACAGCAATGAACTGACCAATAAGTCGCGTTACTTTATTGGCCTGCTGTTTGGGCATTGACCTTTTGGATTGGAATGCCACGAATTGTTCCAGGGTGGGCTGGACATGCAGTGCTCCAACCTGCCTTGGTCTCTGGCTGCCAGCACTAGCTGCTGCTCCTGCTATTGGCTCAGAAGCAGCTGTTGGGGTTTTTTCCACGGCCACCAGCTATGCTGCCTGCACTAAGTTTTACTTCTGCATCTTTCCCCAATAGCACAGCGTTGTGTTGAGTGCTGAGGTGATGCTTCATGCTAGCACTGGTAAAATGGCCAGACACTTTCCCTCTGCTTATTAGCTTCCCACAATGTTTGCACTTTCCATAGCGCCCTTCTTCAACATTTTCAAAGTGCTCCCAAATTGGGGCGCACATAGCCTTGGAGTGTGCCTTGGGTGCTGCTCCTACTGCTCGGGGTGGATGAACAGAGGCAGAACTAGTGGTGGTGGGACTGGTGGTAACAGTACTGGCCATAGTGGGACTGCTAATTGCTTTAACTTTAGATTTGCTAGGTTTTGCTGCTGCCGGTGGTGGTGATGATCATAGCGGAGAAGGTGGAGGCTCAGGGAAAATTTTCCCTACGAAGGAATGAGATTGCTTTGGTTTGGGACCCCTCTGAGTCTTGCTGCTAATTTGGCTCTGCTTGGTACCTTGCATGCTGCTTGTGGATGGGAAAGATGCTGCTTGGGGCAAAAGGCACTTCTTTTTACTCACTGGGCTAGTAGATGTACTAGTTGTGCTACCCTTTAACTTTGAACATGCTTCTGGTGCTTTAGGCTTTCCGTAAAAAACCATAGAGCTTGTGGGCCTAGCCGCACTACTACTGCCTGCTTTTGGTGCCTTTCCTTTACTTGATGATCCTTCAAGCAATGCTTCCCCAAATGATAAGCGAGAGCTTGGCCTACTTGGCCGACTAGACTGACGCAAAGGCTGCATCTTAGAAGTGGTGGTGGTGCTGGTGGTAGATGGAGCTAGATGGAGTAAGGTTTTTTTAAGAATTTTTTTTTTATCTTTTTTTATATATATTTTTTAATTTTTTTTATTTTAATTTTTTTTCACATTTTTTTTATTTTTTATATATTTTTTTTTTACACAGTAATGGTTAGAGGTCCTCCTAGGGACCTCCTGAACATGCCAGTGATGTCACAATGACATCACAGCTCACATTATATATTTTTTCAGTATTATTTATATTATTATTTTAATGATTTTTTTATATTTTCTAAATGGACTAATGTTTGTTTTTTTTTTCCCGCTTTTCTCTTTCAGGACGGGAGGGGGAATGAGAGAGATGTGTGGCAAAGTAATGGACTCTGTGTACATAAGTGGCAGATTGGAACGCTCATTATTCCCAGCATGGGGAGCGTTAATTGCTGGAGGTCAGCAAGGTGGAGCCAATTAACCTGAACTCAGGTGCTTAAAGGGGCGGCCGTTAGAGGCATTAGATGTCTGGGAGTAGGGTGAGAGGCAGGCAAGCCAGAGGCCCTCAGACTGTATCAAAAGGATTTGTTTTTGCTTTGGTTTATTTACACTATGAAGTGCATTGCTGTGGACTGTACAATTCTGCAATAAACCACATCTTGCTTTTATTCTGCTGGTGTTCGGAGTTTCTTGTTTTGATCGAGCCATCCTGCCACAGATGGTTTCTCACTCCCCTCCCCGCGATCCCCCTGCACCGATCACACTGTGATCTCTATGCAGGTCCTCACAGACCTGCATAGAGATCGCAGCGTCTCTGTGCCTCATCGGAGGGCAGGATATCCCCGCTGACGTAACCCGGAAGGGAATGCCCGATCCCGCGTTTGCAACTGCGTGATCGGGCACTTTCAAATGTAACAGCTTACCGGCTTTCATGCCGAAAGCTGTTACAGGAGATCGGGCAGCAGAAAGCCGGCGATGCCAGCTTCTGCTGCCAGGGGGGAATCCAGGCTGTCAGACAGCCTGGTCTCCCGTGCAGCTGCAGGGATGTGTCCCTGACGCTGCACGAAGGGCTGGACATACCGGGACGTCCATAGGGGTTTCTTAGTGGGCGTTTTTTTGATGTCCCGGTACGTCTATAGGGGATTGAAGGGGTTAAAATAGACCATGGAAGTGGAGTCAAAAGGGATGGAAATATATAGCTCCATCCCCTTGAAATGTGAATTTTTTCAGCTCCACCAACTTAGCTTTATATGGACTGTGTGACAGAGCAACATGGACATTAGGAGAGAGGCTTGTCTGTCAGACCGGCTGACATTACAGTAAGTAATACTGTTGTGTAACTTATACTATATTATCACACTAACATGTAGTGTTATTAACCATGAGGGAGCTGTACCAAAAATATAGAATAACAATTTAAATGTAACATTTGCAAAAGCATATTGTGCGCACAAAATTTTGGCTCTGGGAAAATTTTTGCACAAGAGAAATTTTCTGCGCACACCACCTAAGAAAAATTAGAGGGAACATTGGTTATGGTGTAGCCTGTCATTGCCAATGTCTTTTTCATTATAAAAGGATGGAAGTTATGCTCTAAAGTACATCACAACTCCCATCACTTTATACTATCCCAGACATTACATGAGTCACTGCAGGGGACCCGGATCCTACTCTCTGGCAGCCGTGGACGACTGTGCTCAACCACAGAAGCCCCGGTGGAAGTACCGGCAGCGGAGGTTGTCTACACATATCGCGCAGACGTTCACCGGCTGCGGCGATGCGGTTAGACAACCTCCTCTGCCAGCCCTTCCGACCAAGGCTTCTCCCTTAGAGGAAGCACTGGCGGAAGTGCCGGCAGCGAGGTTGTCTGCACGCATCGCACAGACGTCCACTGGCCGGCCTCGCTAGACACCAGGGAGCCTGGGGGTGTATTGGTAAGTTGGGGGTGGAACTTCTAGGAACCAGAGTGGCATATCAGGGGGGCAGAGTGGCATATCAGGGGTTACTAAGCATATATATAATTGCTAACAGCAATCACACTCCTATCATGCCCAGACAACCAGTACATCCTGGAACCTGGGCATGATAGGCTAGTACATGCTGCAATTATATGGGCAATTATATGTTAATATTGTTATTGAATTTTTTATGTCCAATTTTGGTGTATTACTTTTAATAAAAGTCAATTTCTGTTTTCGGCCAAGTGAATGCTGAATTTTCGGTTTTGGTGCATCCCTACCAGACACTGAAATGGTAGGCCTACACCACCTCAATGTTTGGCTTAGTATATAGTGATAGGGGTGATGTTGTATTATTGTCAAAGTCTGGCTCAATGTATAAATCCAAAATAAAGAAGCAGAGGCTCAGCACTTCAAATGATAAGGTGAGTTTATTTCACACAGGCCTGTGTGAAATAAACTCACCTTATCATATGAAGTGCTGAGCCTCTGCTTCTTTATTTTGGATTTATTGAGGGACTTGGTGGTACCCTGGCTCGTGCACCATTTCACTGCTGAGTGCTGCATTCCAACCTCTCTTTTTGTGTATGGCTCAATGTATAGTGATAGGGATTATGCTGTACCCCCGTCAATGTCTACCTCAATATATATAGTGATAGGTGTTATGCTGTACCCCCGTCAATGTTTGCCTCAGTATATAGTAATAGGTGTTATTCTGTACCCCATCAATGTGTGCCTCAGTATATAATGATAACAGTTATGCTGTACCACCGTCAATGTCTGCGCCAGTATATAACAATAGAAGCTATGCAGTTTTAAAGTGTGTGGGAGGGGGTGCCACATACAGGATCCATCCCAGGTGCCAGAGACTCTATGTAAGCCTCTGGGAGCAGGAGAGCGCGGGCAACATGAAAGAACTTTTGGAGAAATACCCGCCCTCCCTCCCAAAAAAATTAAATAAAGAAGGAATATTTATAGATATATGATAAAAAAAGAATGATTTTGAGTCTGTTTTATTGGGGTAAAAGTTGTCCTCTGTACAGGGGATGAACTGGTTAAGTGGTTGGTTAGCCTTCTGGCTTTAGGGGCGGTTGCTTTGTGTTAATGCTTTTGAGACTCTGGGTTTGGGCCAAAAGTTTTGTTGCAAGTTATTATTGTGTGGATAATAATTGTTATGCAGGCTAGTATAGCTTGACCAAAAACTCTGCAAACAAAATACATCCGTCGTACAAAAATTCACAAGCACATTTCTCAGGCTGCTTGGTACCTCCCTCTCCTCAACGATAGGTTGCTAAGAATAGCTGTCTGTGTCACTGAAGGGCAAAGTATTATGAAAAAGGAGCAGTTGTGAGCTTCAGTGCTTTATGTGCATGTGCTTTGCTATATGAAACCACGCGGCACAGCGTAACTCAGCAGTGTTCTTCATCACGGCCAAGCATAACTTCACTTTAGAAACACTGGAGCAGTAGAGAACCAACGGCAATGCATCCAAGAGGCAACTCAGAGGACCTAATTACTCAACACCAGCACGTCAAAGCCGATAGTCTCCTTGGAGTGCAAAGACATAGAGGTAACTCAAAGCAAAGCAGTCTGGGAGAGGTTTATAAAAAAAACTTGGGGTGCAGTGTTAAGAACCAGGCTACTCCTGGACACATAAGAAGACATGCAGGCCAACAACAATGTAAACTTTCAAGAAACTTTATCGGTATGCTTCCACAGACAGAGGGAATATTTGTTCATCACAAGCAAAGTTATAAATCTGGACGTTCCTGCCGAGTACAACACATTTAATGATCTGTCATAGTATTGCTTATTATTGATGGCCCATTGTTTTGACTGCATTACAGATGTTGTTAGTTGAAGTACTTGAGTTGCCAGTTTGAATTAAGAGGGCAATGACGCGTTATTGTATGATGCATCGCTATGATGGATGAGAATTATGGTGTAAACCTCAATTGTGTACTTCCCAGAGTACTACTACTATCTTACCGTATCCACTACAATATATTTGTTAATCATATCGGTATGAGGTCCTGATTTGAACTTAATCTTAATCTGCAATTCAATTCTTCCTTGTTAACCAACGCCAGCATTTAGTATCCCCAATTTTCCATTGTTTATTTTTCATTTTGCTATAAAGGTTAATATCAGCCATTATATACTGCCTTGCTTTCTAATAATGTGAGTTCTTGATGTATAGATGCCCAGCAATGTATAGATTGCCGGCAACTCAGCCTAGTAGCCAAATAAAACAAAGTGGATCACTGATGTAAAAGCTGCTCTAAGACACATTCACCAAAATGGATGAATAGAAGTGCTATTAAACTTGCGCAGGAAAGAGCCAATCAAGTTATCAATACTAGCTAAACTCCTTTATGCTGTAAACACTCTTCATTTGTGGAAGCGCAAGCAAAGCCTACAAAATATGCAAAGAAAATCTTGCAATCAGAGAAGCCCACAGGGTCTCTGGGCATGTATTCCAGACAGTTCCCCAATACTGAAGTAACGTGTATTTTAAGAAGTCCTCCGAATTTAATTTCCTTCCACATTGATATCTTCCTTCACACAGATTGAACCATTAGAGTTTTCTACATAGGTTTGCTTCCAGCTTTTTCTCTTGCACTATACATATCTGATCCCCTTTCCAAGTGATTTTACTTATTCTTTATTTCATAACTTGTGTGTTTTCTTTTACCTCTCTGCTCCATCCATCCCAACGATTAACATTCTCACACAGTCAATATCAGGTTGTAAAAGTAATATGCTAACGATAATAAAAATGATTACTGCCAGGCACCCAAGCTGGCAGCTCTGTCTAATAATGTAATGTAAAAATTCTGACAATTGAAATGTCACTGATTATGTCACAAGCACAGTTTGAAGTCCGGGCTGCTTGGAATCATTGGCTCAAAAGTGTGCTTAAGTCTTTTAACTAAATATATCTGAAGCAGCTACAGAACTACATTTTTTTTTTTACATGAATGGATTTTTTTTTAATTTTTTTTTTTTTAATTATAACAGTCTTTCTAGTGAGGTTTTTGCCTCGCACATTCCCCTATTATTAAGTAGGTAGTTAATCCTCTTATGTGGTTTTAGTGTTCATAAATCACTTGGTCTATAATTCTCTACATAGTTGAAAATCTAGTCCTACCATAAAACATAGGGGGTCAATATATACATAATCCGTTGACCTGAGAGCCAGTGTGCTTTAAACTTCAGGGTTGAGATTTGGTTCTAGTCTAGCACTGTTCACACCGAGCTTGCGATATTTCCTTTTTGAAGCATAAAAGCTATTTGTGTAAAAGTACTGACTCGAGCATCTCTGTGGGGCTGTATTTTCAATGATTTAACAAAATCAGCATTTACCTGTTGATTCCACTTAAACCTCTTAATTGAGTAATTATGCAGACTCAATATTTTCTGCACTTTAAGATTTCTAGCTGTTGACATATTTTGCAACGTTAGTCGTGAAGATTAAATTGGCAAACAAAACCAAGTTGTCGAGGACTTCTAGGATCAAATAATACAGCTTCTGATAAGGTTAAGTAGATAACAATATCCCTGTCTGTCTTTATGTTCTAAGACAGTAGGCTCACAGGTGTCAGATTGCAGGTCTGCTTTTAGCGCAGTAGGAAATATTAAATTCATAAGCTGTAACGTTACCTACATTTTTTTTTTATGCACTGCTCGAGTGTCCCTTTAAACAACCCAAATCTTCCAAATTAATCCATTCCACTTATATACAAGTTGCTTGTTGGGACACGCAAACACAACTTTAATGTTTGCAAGCTGCAAGTGTAAGCAGGTGAGCTGAATGACAACTTGAATCTCCTCAACTGGCAACTCTCAAAATAATTGTAACATGTTTTAATAAAGACAGTTAAATAAAATGGCAATATAGAGGAATCCCCAGACCCCCCTTCACCAACCCAGAATGTGGTATGGTGTAATAAAATATACCACCCTCACATACACAATGAATTAAAGAATACTATTGTGGCGTCTGAGCTCCTTCTCTACCCAGTGGGGAGGGAGGAGAGTTTAAGATTTATTAACCTGTTGAAGAGACACAGAACCCTAAGTTCCCTCTTCCCATAGACCCCACATTGGGTATCCAGGGGGGACCCCCGAGGGCAGCTCCGCATGACCTCTATACCCACCAATGCTGACTGAGTGTCTGTTAGGATATGAGATCAAGTGTTTGTTTTAGTGTGTGTGTATATATAAGTATGTTAACTGTTTCTGTGCTGGTGTGTGTAAGTATATTAGTATGTGCAAGTTTAATAGTATGTGTGCTATGTTAATGTGTGGGTTCAAGTATGTCACTGTATGTTCGTGTAAGTATATAAATGTGTAAATATGTTATTATGTGTGCAATTGTTTTGTGTGTATGTAAGAAAGTTAGTGGGTGTAAGTGTTAGTGTAAGCATGTTACACTTTGTGTGTCTGAGTGTACGTATGTATGCGAGTATGTTGGGCTTTTTTTGTTATACCATCTCAGTGTCTGGACTCCGTCTTCCATAGGTTTCTTTAAAACACCTCCCCTATCCAAACTGAGAATGCGAGAGGTATACGTGAGCTCTTTACTTCCCAAGGCTGTTGTACATTGTATAGGGGAAAACAGAGGTGATTGTCAACTTCCATCATTGGTTGATAGGGGCCCTGGGGGGCCTCAAGAGGTTTTTTTTTTTAAAATATTATTTACTTTTTCTTTTATAATTCCTTTAACAATATTGAGAGTGAACAAGCAGTTTGTGAGTTAATTAATCTGCAAGTTGCATGTTTTTTGACTTGCATCTACTCTACTATAGTTGACTGTTAATTCATGTCTACAAATAGAAATTTGCAATAATGGATACATAAGTTGGGCTTTATTGTAACTTGTTAATTTTTGGTGCTGCAACTTGCATAAAACTACTTATGTTTCACTGAATAGACCTCTTTGAAGCTCTGTAATATGTTTTCTCTTAAAATAAACTTAAGTTATTTTCAGGCAGTACCCTTTGCCCTCCAACCTACAGCTGACTAAGCAAATCCCCTTTGCATCACAGGCATTAATGCCCCACACTTAGTATCGCCTTTCTGCTTAAAGCAAATCTACAAGTTTTACAAAAAGTAATATAAAATAAACAGTATATAGCGTATTGCAACCCACATCATGCTTTACCATGGTTCCTGGTCTCGTGATTATTCCTTAAATTACTGGTATATTCCTCAGTTGTTTAGTTTGGGTTTTGTAGGGGCGAATGAGACAAAGGTGATATCTCAGAGGTAGGAAATTGATATTGCACCTAGATTCAACCACATATCACAACTTTGGGGGGGGGGTAAACTTCTCTAACCGCTAACTTTTACAAAATGAAAAAGCAGACTGTAGATTTGAGTAAATTTATTTACAAGATATTTGCTAGATACAAGATTCAATTCTCCACAAAAAAGTGTTTCATCAATAGTGCATTTATAATAACCTGATGTTTTATAGATGTATATATAAAAGAAAAAAAGAACTCCCCCAAAAATCATAGTGTGTACTGTGTTAGAAATCAGCCCTAAACGCCATACAATGGTTGCACTCACATGTTATCAATCAAGAAATGGTTCATTATAATCACAAGTTGTTTCAGTAATACCCCTGGGAAAAAATGTACTGAAACTGAAATACTGTGTTTGTATAAAATGGGTTTGTTAAAATTAAAAAACCTCATACTGCAACATTTGGGACGGGTTGGTGCTAAAATGCTGAAATACAATGTGTTAAATTGCCCTGAGTAAAATACTTTAAAAGGTTAACTTTGGGGAAATCTATAGTTTTTCTAGCTGTTATCGGGGCCCAACTGAATACATTTTGGATTTTTTAAAGGTGAAACCATGAAAGAGTTGACTCCCCCCCCCTGCATTTTTAGATATTTTTCATACAAAATGATGGTGTATAATTATATATATATATATATATATATATAAAAATTTCAAAAGAAAGTACTTAAATAAAAACCAATATACAATTTTTTGGGGTACACTTAATGAGTTACGAGGACAATCAAAGTTGAATAATGACACAGCAAAAAGACAAAAACTGTTCTGCTCCTTTAGCGCAAACATAGTAAAAACTGTATGTTCTGTATATACTGAAATGAATTTACTCTGCAAAACTTTATATCGGTATGAATACTTAAAAGTGCAAACACAGACTTTGACAGCAAAAAAGAACTGTTTGGCCCATCTAGATCTACAATCTTCATGTAAAATACATTTAATTGTGTTCGTTTGCTGCTATAATAATTCTAATGTTTTGTTTTCTTTAGGTTGCGGAATCTTTATAGCTCTTTCATCAGTCATCGCTGCTATAAGTGGATTGTTACTGGGTTATGAGCTAGGAATAATCTCTGGAGCACTACTTCAGCTGCACAGGTTATTACAACTGACTTGCCAACAACAAGAAATAGTAGTAAGTGCCTTACTAATTGGAGCACTTTTTGCATCACTGGTTGGTGGTTTCCTTATAGACTACTATGGAAGGAGAATTGTGATAATTGTTACCTCTTGTTTACTAGTTCTGACAAATCTACTTTTGATCCTTATTGTGTCCTATGGCACTCTCATCATTGGACGCATTGCAGTTGGGATTTCCATATCTTTATCTACCATTGCTACATGTGTTTATATTGCAGAGATTGCGCCACAGCATAACAGAGGTATGCTTGTGTCTCTTAATGAACTTATGATTGTAGTTGGAATACTGCTGGCCTATATCTCCAATTACGTATTTGCTACTGTTATCAATGGATGGCAGTATATGTTCAGCCTTATTATACCACTGGGTGCCTTACAGGCCTTTGCTATGTATTTCCTTCCTCTAAGCCCCCGGTTTCTGATCATGAAAGGTCAAGATGATGCTGCTGGCAAGGTCCTTGAGAAACTAAGAGCAACATCAAACATCAGTGAAGAACTCATGGCTATTAAGTCATCCATAAAAGCCGAATATCAGTACACCTTTTTGGACTTGTTTTGTTCCCGGGACAACATGAGAGCCCGCCTATTGACAGGTCTAACATTAAGCTTCTTTGTACAAATTACAGGACAACCTAACATTGTATTATATGCTTCAATGGTTCTGAAGTCAGTGGGGTTTGAGAGCAATGAAGCCGCCAGCTTGGCTTCCACTGGAATTGGTGTCGTCAAAGTGGTCAGCACAATACCAGCAATATTATATGTGGACAAATTTGGAAGTAAACGTTTCCTTTGTGTTGGGTCTGCTGTGATGGCTGCATCTTTAATGACAATGGGGATAGTGAGCCTTAAAATAGATGTTAATTCCAATGGTATTTGTAAAGCCTACAATCAGTCTCTTGAAGAGCCTTCATTTAATGGACCAATAACTATAGCAAGAAATAATGTATCTCTGAGGAAAGAGCTTCATGAACTCTCATTGATCAGTGCAACTGACATCACGGCAACACCAGATGGGACAAAACTATGGCCACAGACTTCCCAGATAAATCATGTTACGTCTGATAATCTCAAGATTACCTCACAATCAACAGAAGTTTCAGTATCTTTGAAATGGTTGTGTTTAGCAAGCCTACTTGCTTATGTTGCTGCCTTTTCTATAGGTTTAGGACCAAGTGAGTATCCTGTTTGATTTCATTTTTCTCATATTTACCTAGTACAAAGATAATGAGGTTAAATAAAACAGACAACTCATCAAGTTTAACGTTTTCTACTTTTTGCTACTGGGTTAGCTGACCTAAAAGAAAAAGGCAAGACACTTTTGATTTGATTGCAAGAATTATTCCATATAAAGTGAAAGATTCAATAAGCTGTATCCTTGATACGTAGTAACGTATGAATATCTTTACAGAGCAAATGTGATCACTAATTCCTACTCTTTATACCTATTAAGCATGCTTTTTTTTCTTTTACTGTAAATATTGCCTGTGTTTCTGTCTATTGCGCTGACATCATGATAATACATCACATTATTTTATAGCTGCTGTCTTGACTTAAGGTATTTGTGACAGTAGCTTTACAGAAGAACATTCTGTAAGCCCAGAGGCGGATGTGCAGCTCTTTAGTTCAGCAATTTTCACAGAAAATGTTCTCTTTATCCAGTACACATGGATGCCGAGGAGTTAAGTTTATCTCATGGACAAAATTTGAGAAATAACGTATATTATTGTTTGTTTTTTTACCATTGTTTGTTATGTTTGTTTTTTTACCATTTGCCAATAAAAAATTTACCCGGATTTCATTTTAAAAATCTGGTCACCTTAACCTAGGAGGCAAAAAATCTGTAAATATATATCCAAGATTAGGATCAGGATTGCTGAAGCAGAGTGCACTTTCCACTAAATGTGCCAACTTTTTGCAGTATTAAAGCTTTATTAAGTAATTACATGAATTATGTAAGCTTTAACCTAATATCACCTCTTCATATCTTATCAGAAAAGTCCGAGATATTAAGTGCAATGAAGTAGAAAGCTCTACGTAGTATTGAAAAGTTATACATACTTATATATATATATATATTACACACATACAATTACACACAGATGCTACACAATCAAAAATATGTGAACACTCAACCATCCCACCTATAAGAGCTTGTTGAACATTCCATTCCAAAGCCATCAGCATTAATATGGGGTTACCCACCCCTTGCAGCTATAACAACCTCCACTATTATGGGGATGCTTCCACAAGATTGTGTGGATTGTGTCTGATAATGACTCCTTTATGCATAGTTATGCACATATGCCCCCAGGCAATCCTGGGGGCTTATGTGCATTACTGGGGGGCAGGTTGGCAAATGCAAGGAAATAAAAACAAAAATGCATTTTTCTCAATCATAGTTTTTATAAAAACTTTTTTTTCCTAGAGGGTAGTCTTATAAGGCTTAAAAGGGCTTTTTCCTTTTTTCCTTAATTAATATTCAAATTTTGGGGGTCGTCTTATAATCGAGCAAATACTGTAGGTACCAAAACCCCCTGGGACTAAAAGGGTTAAAATAGCCTCAAATGGATCAGAAATACAGTGTAGACATTGTTAATGTTGTAAATAACTATTGTAGCTGGAAACAGCTGATTTGTAATGGAATATCTTCATAGGCATACATAGGCTCTGTGACCACAGGGTCAGCAACCCTCACTCCTGTGTTCCAATGGTAGGTTGTGTTAGCTAATTGAAGTTTAAGTTAAAAAGGCTAATTGGTCATTGACCTTTGGCAATTATGTTAGCACTGCTAGAAATTTCCTTTTTCCCCAGGAAAAAAGTGACCCCAAACTTTAACAGTAGTGTATAATATATAATTCTACAAAAATATAAACCTTTAATAACATTACATAATATTTTTATATGTATATATATTATTATTTATTGTTTTACATACCACAATCATATTCCGTAGCGCTGTACCATGGCTAGACAAGTAGAATATAACATAACAATTTGACTTACAGAAACAAGAAGTCAGGGAGTGCTCGGCCCAAAAGAAGCTTACAATCCAGAGGATACACACACAGTTTTAAAAATATGAAGTAATCAAACCAAAAAAATGAAGCCATGAGTATACATTGCGGATAAAATAGCCGAAAATGTGCTGAAGAATCTGCTTGTAGTCAATAAATACATTTCAATGTAGCATTTAAATATATTACAGGATAATTACAATATTTACCACTTCCTTAAAGCACTTCATAATATATCCTGCTTGAGAGATATTTGGTATATTTTTAAAACTAAATTTTATATTAAGAAACCATCAGGAAAGAACTACAGTATGGGAAACACTGTAATATACTTAAGAATATTGACAGTTATTCCACTGTTCTTTATTTGTGGTTTTTTTTTCAGTGGCTTGGCTTGTACAGAGTGAAATATTTCCAGTGGGAATCAAAGGCCGGGCTTTTGCAATAACAAGCAGTATGAACTGGGGTATGAATCTCCTCATATCTCTAACGTTTCTCACGATAACAGGTAAGAGAATTCTGCCGTATTTTAACACGTAATCATAATAAAAGTAAGTGAGATTTGAAAGGAATGACATACATTTGTTATTAACATAATCTAACAAGATTACTACAATAGTGACAACTAAATCATTTCTTCTTGTCAACAGGTATTGTTGGCCTGTCATGGATGCTTTTCATCTATGCCATAATGAGCGTAGCATCACTAGCATTTGTCATAATGTTTGTTCCTAATACAAAGGGGCGGCCATTGGAGGAAATATCAATGGAATTAGCCAATAGGTGAGTGGATTTATCATTACAAGATAACTTGGTAAAATCAAATCAAAATGAATCTTGAAATGTACAAAACTTGTGTGTATATTTCTGGTATATTTTGTGGCATGTACTAAACCTAATCAGTATAACATGCAACTGTACCAAAATTTATAATCTCTGAAATTGTGTACTTCTTATAAATTACTTAAACTATTTAATACAATTGGGAAATGTAATGCAAAGTAAATGATATTAAATTGATTCCCAGGTAACATTTAAAATAAGAGACATTTTCTACAGTAATTTATTTTCTTTAGTCCATGTGGCATCCAAACCTTGGGTCTTGTCCTTTTGCCCCCTATAGGACAGGTGTCAGATTTACGTTAGAGTAGGAACTGCTACTGCTATAAATATTTTGTCACACAGTATTTGTTCTTATTTTAGTGTATACTATCCGGGGCCTACCTAGAGTATTTGGTACCCCCCACCCCCCCACACACACACTTTAAAACTGCATAGCGTCTATCATTAGGCAAACATTGGGTGTACATCATAACTTATCATTACATACTGAGGCAGACATTGACGGTGGTATAGGATTTCTGTTATTATATCCCGAGGCACGCGCTGACAGTGATACAGCATAACACCTATCACTATATACATTGGCAAACATTGACTGGGCGTACAGCATAATCCCTATCACTATACATTGAGCCAGACATTGACAAAAATGCAGCATAACCCCCATGTGGTGTAGGCCTACCACTTCAGTGTCTGTCTTAGGGATGCACCGAAATTAAAATTCTGGACCGAAATCTTTAAAAATAACAAAAATTATTAAAAGTAAGTAACGCACCAAAATTAGACACAAAAATGAATAGCAATATTAAGATTGTTAACAGCAATCACAATCCTATCATACCCAGGCATACCCACATTCCAGCATGTACTGGCTGACTTAGCATGATAGGAGTGTGATTGCTGTTAGCAATTATATATACCGTATTTGCTCGATGCAAATGCTCTGAAAAATACCCCTCGTCTTATAATCGGGGTCGTCTTATAATCAGACCTCAAAGTCTGACTATGAGACGACTAAGATCCAGATCCCCCGCAGCGGGGGTTGTCTGTGTGCATCGCGCAGACATTCCCCGGCTGTCAAAGATCAGAGTTCCCCGCACCGGTGCGGCACCGGCACTGGCGCCGGCAACTCTGATCTCTGACAGCCGGGGAATGTCTGCGCAATGCACGCAGACAACCCCCCGCTGCTAGCCACGCATCCTTCCGGGTGCAGCGTGAGTCTACACGCTGCCCCAGCTACCTGACAGGAGACTCAGAAGAACCGGTAAGTGGGGCGGGGGGGAGTGTTAAATGGGGGGCATAAGGCATTTCTGGAGGCAGGGTGCTCTGTGAAATGCCTTTTAACCCCCTTAATGCCACTCTGCCTCCAGAAATGCCTTTTTAACCCTCTATACGCCACTCTGCCTCCTGAAATGCCTTAAACCTCCCAATATGCCACTCTTCCCCATAATATGCCTTTTAACCCTAGAGTGGCATATAGGATTAAAAGGCATATCATCGGGCACAGTGGCATATAGGGTTAAAAGGCATATCATGGGGCACAGTGGCATTTAGAGGGTTAAAAGGCATATCATGGGGCACAGTCGCATATAGGGGGTATAAGGCATTTCTGGGGCAGATGTGCATAACTGGGGGGCAGGTTGAAAAATAGAAGGAAATAAAACCAAAATATTTTTCTCAATCATAGCTTTTATTAAAAAAATAGTTTAACCCCTTCAGGTCCGGGACGTACCTGGTACTTCCTGGTCACAGGTCACCGGTAGACCGGGACGTACCAGGTACATCTTCCTCAAAAACCGCCCCACATCGCCGCAATCGTGGTGATCGCGGGGGCGCTGCTGGGCAGACCAGCACAGCCTCTCTAAGCCCGCCCCCAAGCCTACGATCACTCCCACGGAGTGATTCTGTAGGCTGAAACCGCGATTGCAAAAGCTCAGCGATTGTGTATGACCCCCATCACAGCATTGCAGGGGTTAATATTAGTCCCCACAAGCTTGTGGGGACTAAATATCAGTCAATGCTGTGCTTCAATGGAGCACAGCATTTAATTAAAAAATGAAAAATAAAATAAATAAAAAAAATAACAGCACTGACCTGAAAGTCCAGGGTGCTTCCAGGTCAAATGCTGGGCTGATGATGATCAGATCACTCCTGGCCAATAGGAGTGATCGGATCATTGTGGCAGCCCATGGATGACCCTGCCCTACAAAGAGAGGGGTCATCTAGGGTAATTATGAAAAACATAAATTAATAATAATAATAAAAGACAACATAATTATTATCTGATCACTTGACGGTGACATTTTAAGTTGCTGATTATTGATCAGTCTCCCTGATTGATGTCAGCGGCCTAAACCTGTCACTTACAAGTAATCTGATAAAAAAATATTTAAAAAAGTTTAAAAATTGAAATGCACGTGTTCCAGTTTTGCCCTCAAAAATAGCTTCCTCAAAAAATGCATGAACCATGCATGCGAGGCCTTATTGGAATCATGGGATGTTGGTGAACAAAATGTGGCGTTTCCACTGTTGCACATATGCTGTGCTAGAAATAAATTGCAACATTGAAATGTATGCGTTAAAAACGCAATAAAATAAATTTTCCGTGAAATTTTGGCAGACATCAATGACGAAATGGCTGCCTGAAAACTGTCAAAATTACCCTAGTTGAACACCTTGACTTTTGACTGCTGCTCATAAATATATACTTTTATGGGGTAATTTACAGTGGGGGGCTTCCAAAATGTCCCAAATAGGATATGGGCCCAGTAAACCAATTTCTGAAAATTCCAAATTTGAAAACTAAAATGCGCATGTTCCAGTTTTGCCCTCATAGCTTCCTTAAAAAAATGCATGAACCATGCATGTGAGGCCTTGTTGGAATCATGGGATGTTGGTGAACAAAATGTGGTGTTTTGTTCCACTGTTGCACTTATGGTGTCCAAGAAATTCAGTGCAACATTGAAATGTATGCGTTAAAAAAGCAATAAAATAATTTCCCTGTGAAGTTTGGCAGACATCAGTGAAGAAATGGCTGGCTGAAAACTGTCAAAACTACCCTAGTTGAACACCTTGACTTGTCTACTGTTCATAAATATATACTTTTATGGGGTAATTTACAGTGGGGGTCTTCCAAAATGTTCCCAAATGGGATATGGGCCCAGTAAACCAATTTCTGAAAATTCCAAATTTGAAAACTAAAATGCGCATGTTCCAGTTTTGCCCTCATAGCTTCCTCAAATAATGCATGAACCATGCATGTGAGGCCTTCTTGGAACCGGGGGATGTTCGTGAACACAATATGGTGTTTTTTTTCTGCAGTTGCACATATTCTATACAAAATATAATATAAAATCTAAAGCAACATTGCAACATATCCAAAAAAACCCCAAAAAATAGAAAAATACCTCAAAATTTGGCAGCAATTGGCGATAAAATCCCTGTTTGAAAAATGTGTCAAAATGACCCTAGTTGTACACCTTGACTTATCTACTGTTCATAAACATATAATTTTGGGGGGATAATCAGTATCTGTGACAACTATTGCAGTTATTAGACTACCATGCCAAATTTGAAAAAAATTACATTTCAAAAATGCATGCCTTGCAATATTTGCCCTATACTGGTCAAAATAGATGAAAATCCTGGCCATGTTGGGTGGTTTCCAAATCAGAACAAGTTAATGAATATATTTGGGATAATTGTTTCCCATTGGTTCAATGTGTGTACAATTTGTATGTATACAAAACTGTAAAAAAATGTGTTTTTTTTTCATTTTTTCCCCACTTTTTCCAGTTTATTTCAAACAAAACAATGTACTACCCAACAATGTACTTTCAAATAAAAGCCCTACTTGTGCTGAAAAAAACAATATATGATTTGTGTGGGTACACCAATTGATAAGAGAGAAATTACAGTTGAAGAAAGACATAGCAAAAACACAAAAACGGCTCCGGTCCTTTAGCGACACCTTAGTATCAAAATCCCGGTCCTGAAGGGGTTAAATGAATTAACATTTACTGGTAAAACTTTTTTCCTATAGGGTCGTCTTATATTCAGGCTTTTTCTTTTTTTCCCTAAATTAATATTAAGATTTGGGGGGTCGTCTTATAATCGAGCAAAATTTTATATATATATTTGCTAACAGCAATCACATGATAGGAATGTGATTACAGCCTCCCTATGCCATGCTACCCCCCCCACACACACTTACACATCCATGCTATCACACACACACTCATTCACAAACATTAATTCACAAACATTCAGCATAACACCCATCACTCTCACACACTTACTAATCAACTCTCACTGAATGTTTTCCTACCTTTTCTCTGTCACTTTTCCTCCTCCTCTTCGTTGTTCCTCTTGGCTTTTCTTCTGTGTCCTGTCCTTCCGGTGCAGTGAGTGCACGGAAGGCGGTGGGCGCGGCTTCAGTGTTGTGTGCCGGGATATGACATCAAATCCCGACGCACACCATCAGTTGCCGCGCGCATCACAAGGAAGCAGGATCGGAGGTCTGCATTAACAGACCTCCCGCTCCCTTGATTGGCTTTAAGCAGGTTAGAGGGAGGTTAGAGGGAGCGCTAGACAGGACTTTCTAAAGGTAATTATATGTTAAAAATGTATAAAACATTCTTAAAAGTCCTTAAGTTCATAGAATAGAGCAGCAGCCCACTTGCCAAGGTTTCCTCTTCCTGGCTTGATTGATAGTAGAAATTCACAAAAGGAGGTAGTGGTTGCGCTTCAACTATATAAAATAGAAAAAAGAAAAGCAGCAATGGTGTAGTATGTTTGTACTGCAGGTATATATAAAAAGAGATAAAAATGTGGTACTCACAATTTTTGGTGCTATCCTGGGCGATACAATCCTCGCCTAATGATGAAATAGCAGCAATGGTGTTGGTTAAAATTGTGGTTAAGAGCAATTCGAAGGTGTAGGTGGTATGATCCCCACCAAGGATATTGGAATAATATTTTCTTAAAAAAAAAAAAAGGTCCCAGGAGCAATGTAAAAAGGTTCTTTTATTCTTTACAGAATAAAAAGTATACACCTTTTCAAAGTGTTATAAAGACAGTTCCCAGTAATATCGCAATTCTGTGCAACACATGTTCTGTGCAACACATGTTAAAAGGGAATGCATAGAAAACAGGAAGCACAAAATGGATTGTAAATGCTACAAAAAGTCCCACAGGTGCAAGTGGTTTTATGGAATTGCATGTAAACAAAAATATTTTCTTCATGTATATTTTTTTTCCAGGAACTACATGTGGCGGACAATTCGTTGCACGAATCGAAACAAAACGAAATTAGTGCCAGTGGAGCTAGTGAAGTGCACAGCATAGTCATTCCTTAGCAAGACCTTAAATGCCGGAACAGACAGCATATATTTTGTTTCAACATTTCATGTGTGTCACAACAATGGTCAGTAAGAAAATATTTGAAACGGTCACCACACTTCCAGTGCTGTTACTATAAACTGCTGGAGTTAGAAATCAGTTTATTTATAAACATATTTTCTCCACTGAAGCATTTGTATTAGTAAGCTTTATGATTTTAGAGCGGATCATTACATTTTCTTGTCAATAAAGTCTGAGACTGAACAAGATATCATGATTTCGGGGAGTGTTTCTGTGGGGATTGTTGCTTATTCATCCAGTAGAGAATTTGTGAGGTCAGGCACTGATTTTGGACAAGAAGGACTGGTTCGCTATCGCCGTTCCGGTTCTTCCCAAAGGTGTTTGATGAGGGTGAGGTCAGGGCTCTGTGCAGGCTACTCAAGGTCTTTCACACCAAATGTATCCAACCATGGCCTTATGGACCTTGCTTTGTGCACTGGGGCACAGTTGGAATGTTGGAATAGAAAAGGGCCTTCCCCAAACTGTTGGAAGCATTGAATTATCAAAAATGCTTAAGCATTAAAACTTCTAGATTTAAGTAAAGGGCCGAGCCCAGCCTCTGAAAAGCAGCCTATTACCCCTCCACCAAACTTTACAGAGCATCACAAATGATATCATCTATGACAGTGATTGCATCACAAATTATATCAACAGTGCCTTCATCACTTGCCTTAGCCATGGCATCACTGACAGCATAAATAGCACAATCAATTACATTACAAACAACCTTTTGAGTGATATCACTGGTAACAATGTAAAATTGTACTTCACAACACCAGAGAGAATGGCAGTGCAACAACCTTCATAGATATGTTCTTAATGTGACAATGCGCAAATAACCAGTCAATATTAACCCCTTATCGGCCAGACACGTCAGGTAAAGACAGTCAGTTTACAACCAATGTGTCCCTGGCATGCATGGCATCAGGGGCGTAACTAGAAGCCTCAGGGCCCCGGTGCGAGAATCTGTTAAGGCCCCCCCAACCCAATCTACCCCCTTCTCACACCATCCACCCACTTCTCACTATCTACCCCACTCCCCCTTCTCACTATCTACCCTCTTCCTATCCCCTTCTCACCATCTACCCATCTACCCTCTCCCTACCCCCCCTTTGTAGGTCACTTACCGTGCAGTCCTGTGGTGGGGACGCGAGGCCTCTGTCTCGCTGCTCTGCCGCGGTGCGCGCGGCTTCACTGCTGAGCGCCAGCATATGATGTCATATGCCGGTGCTCAGCGTGAAGCACCGGTACCTGAGACAGATGCCTCACGCTCCCACCACTGCAGTCGGGGCACCTCTGAGGCAGGCGGCGGCAGAGGAGATAGAAGGGCGCCGTTCGGTTGCTGAAAACGACCGCTTTGCACCCCTTGGGCCCCCCTGACTGGCAGAACTCCAGGGCCCGGTCGCAGCCGCGACCCCTGCGACCCCGGTAGTTCCGCCACTGCATGGCATTAAACAAACGTTATCACTTTCTTCGCTTAAACGGTGTTGCTGTAATGGCAACAATTTGTGGTGTTCCCTGAAATGTGCTAGCAATTTAAATGTTAAATTTTAGATTGTCTTGCAAAACATAATTACACACAAATCTATAACATAGATGTTCACATTTCTGTTAAAGGGATGCTACTGTTTTAGCTACTGTATGTGTTACATGTTTTGTAAGGTTTGCTTAGAACAGTTAAGTAGGAGAGTAGGGACATCTACTGGAAACAATGTATATAGCACAGATAATCAAAACAGTTTTCAGTGGTTTGCTTTAGGAATGTGAAGTATATTGACAAAGGCCCTGTTTGGCCGAAACGCTTTTTTGTTTTGCTCTCGCTAAATAAAGTAACCTAAGGATTGGAAGCTGTTTGGAGTGCTGGAATTCTTTTCAGTGTTCATATAATTGATTTGAGACAGACAGTGGCCTGGACACAGAGCTAACAGGAACTCACAGGATTAACAGCTACCTGTGTAATTGACAATTAGCATACCTGAGAACTCTGCGGGTGAGCGCTGCTCCTCCGGTTCAAGACCCGAATCCTCTGGATAGCGGGAGCGGGGTCTTGACATGCCCCTCTCCCCACCCATTTTTCCTTTAAATGGGGGTGTTTCGCGCTCCCGTCAGCGGGACCGCCCTCTGACGTCAGTGTGCAGTCCTGGCTGCGTCCCGCAAGGGAAGGCTCCGGGTAGCCGGAGCCCAGAAGACAAGGGCTAACTCACACAATAACAGGGGAAACACTTTGCACCTATAAAATCAACAATGCACCCAATGCAAAGACATTCAGCCTTCTTCTTACAACAGGATGTCCAGCTGACATTACAGTTTTGAGATTGAGTGGGAAATGAAGTAAAACATGTACCTGGGGAAAAATCAGTAGAAAATTACCCCCTCTATCCACACACAGAAGTCTTTACAAGGCCTGGGCCCATAGTGGGTAGGGAGAGGGCTGGCTCTCAGGCCTCTCCAGGGGCCCCAGTGATGGAGGGTTCCATCACACAGGGATCACACAGGGATTTCTGCGAAGTTTCCTGCACCCATTCTAGCAATCCATAAACTAAAAACTCATATGACACCATTCAAAAGTTTAGGATCACGTAGATGTTTTAATGGAAAGCAAGGAAATTTCTAGCTGTGCTAACATAATTGCAAAAGGGTTTTCTAATGATCAAATAGTCTTCTAAACTTACACATGGATTAGCTAACACAACCTACCATTGGAACACAGGAGTGATGGTTAGAGATAAAGGCTGTCTGTACACGACCTATGAAGATATTCCATAAACAGTCATTTATAACATTAATAATGTCTATACTGTATTGGTGATCCATTTTATATTATTTTTTTTTTTATAACTTCTTTATTACAAGGAGAAGACAAAGCATACAATATAACAAAACAATGGTACACAGAGACAAGGTGACAGATTAAATGCATACAGGTACAAGCGATGCACAATTCCAAAACACATACAGTGCAGGGTAGAAAAAAGAAAAACCCATCCTCAATCACAGAACACCGAGCCACAACACAAATATGTCGTAACCCTTAACTAGATCAAAACCCCGGTATGGGGCGAATACCTTTGAGAACCTGAAGACAATACCACTCCGTGGTATTGAACGTTTGGAACAGGGACAACCTGGTGGCGTTATCTAAAGTTGCGATGTATGGGGACCAGCGACTGAAAAGATATTTAACTTTGCTTTCCCTATGAAGGACAGCCTCAAGCCAGTCCATATGGAACAAAAATTGCAGTCGCGACAGAACCAGAGGCAGCAACGGAGGTTGAGGAGCAATCCATTGGGACAGTATTGCCCGTTTTGCCACTGCGTAAAGTATAAGCAAGAGAAATTTAGCCCTCGCTACAGGTGGGGGAGTGTGGTCAGGGAATATACCAAAAATAGCCCATTCAGCAGAGATGGTAAAGCGAATGCCCAGAGTGTCGTTGATATATGTTTGTAGGGCATCCCAAAATAGGGTAATAGAACTGCAAGACCACAAGCCATGCAGGAGATCGGCCTCAGGCAGTTGACATTTTAGACAGCGGGAGTGATCCGCTAAGCCCGTTAGAAACCGAAGTTTAGGGGTGACATACGCTCTATGCACAATCTTGAGGAACATTTCACTGTAATCCCTAGAAACCAGGACCCTAGAATTGTACATATAAGCCCGGAGAATCTGGCTCGGAGGTAGGTTTGGAAAGTCAGCCCTCCAGGAGGGAAGACCTGCGCCATGAGACTCCCAATCGAGGACAGGCCGGAGCAGACTATAGATAGTAGATGTCTTGAGCAGTATGGCAGGGGACAGTACCGTTACCTGGTCCAAGGGACTGCTAGAATTAGCCCCAGAGAGATGAGGGAGCAGGGAATTAATATAATGACGAAGTTGAAAGTAGTGAATAGGGTGAACACGAACAGTAGGGAATTTAGATTGGAGCTGTAAAAAGGACAACAGGGTACCCCCACGTGGATCCAAAAAATTGGCAATGGTGCGACCCCCCACCCGGGCCAGGCGTCGAAAGACAATATCCTCCCTCCCATGCTGAAATTGCGGGTTACGAATCAAAGGCAGGAACTTAGAATAGTGGACCTCCAGGCCCAAGCGCCGCCTAACACGCCCCCAAGCCTTAACAGTGTGATACAGCAACGGGTTGGATACGACCTCCGCGGGCAGGTCAACTGTAGATAGGTGCAGGAGAGAGGCCAAAGAAATGCTAGGAGACAAGCCTTGTTCCAGGGACACGTTGGTAAATTTAGAACCTTCACGCAACCAATCAGCCGCAAAACGATAATTAGAAGCCAAATTATAGTCTAACAGATTAGGTAAATTCACCCCCCCATTGCGAGCAGGCTGTTGGAGTTTAAACAGGGAAATTCGAGCTTTTTTATTGCACCACAGGAATTTACGCAGCAGTGCATTATGATGTTGGATATCTTTCTTCCTTAAGGTAAGAGGTAACATATGGAGTGGATATAAAAGTTTGGGGAAAAAGGCCATTTTGTACAAGTGGCAGCGTCCCAAGAAGGAGAGGTTAAATTTGGACCACGTTTTGAAAGAATCCTCCATTTGACGTAGCAAAGGAGAAAAGTTGAGTTTATAGAGGTGCGCCAAATTAGTGGGAATAGTGAGACCCAGATATTTTAAAGAGGGAAGTTGGGTCCAATTGAAGGGGAACGACTCTCCCCAGCCACGTTTAGCCTGAGGAAAAATAGGCAGCGCCTCTGTTTTGAGCTTATTTATGAGAAATCCGGAGGCTTTATGAAAACAGTCAAACAGATTAAGAAGGAACGGCATGGCCGCTTTGGGGTTGGAAAGGTATAACAGAAGATCGTCAGCAAAGGCAGCGATCTTAAGCTCAACCTCACCGACTCGGATACCCTCAAGCTCAACGGAACGGTCAACAATTCGTATGAGGGGCTCAAGTGCTAGATTGAACAGAAGTGGAGACAGAGGACAGCCCTGACGAGTACCCCTACCTAAAGAGAACCAGCGGGAATTCACATTATTCACTGTGACTTGGGCCATAGGCAAATGATACAGTGCACGAAACATCTGTATAAAGGGCAAACCAAAATGATGGAAAGAAACTAACAAGATAAGGCCAGGAAATTCTGTCAAAAGCCTTATCAGCGTCACAACTAATCACAATGGAGGCTTTACTATTCGTAAGTTTAGCAGCAAAAATTGCGGAAATAAGACCTCTAATATTCCGCGTAGAGTGGCGGCCCTTAACAAAACCCGTTTGAGAGGGGGAGGGATGCTTCATTAACACAGATTGGAGTCGAGAAGCCATGATTTTAGCATAAATTTTAAGATCCTGGTTCAGCAGGGAGATGGGGCGATAAGAGGACAGCAAAGCAGGGTCCCTGTTGGGTTTCGGAATAACTATAATGCGAGAAGCCGTAAACTCCCTCGGGGGTATCTTTCCCTGTAGAAATCCATTAAAAACATCAGTAAGATGTGTCGGTAAATAAGTAGAAAGTAATTTATAATATTCGGCACCCAGGCCATCTGGTCCCGGGGATTTACCGTTAGGGAGGGACTTTATGGCAGCCGCAATCTCAGAGGGGGTGAAAGGCGTAACCAAACGTTCTCGGTCTCCAGGCGTCAATTTAGGAATACCAGCCTGGCGAAACAGATGAAGCATCATATCAGGATCATTGGATTCTGGGGAATAAAAATCCTCAAAATAGTCAGCAAAAAGTCGTGTAATTTTGTCTGGTTCAGTCACGACCGATTGAGAACCATCACGGAGCTGAGTGACACTATGATATTTAAATTAGAGTGGCGGATAAGGTTGCCCAAGAGCTTACCGGGCCTGTTACCCCAGCGAAAAAAGGCGTTGCGAGTGTAATTATGGGAAAGCTGTGCCTTCTCAGTAACCCAGGCATCGTAGAGAGATTTGATTTCCTTATACGTTTTCAGGGTATCAGGACTAGGATGGGTTTTGTGAGCAGCATACGCCGCAGAGAGATCGTCCGTAAGGCGGACAAGCTTAGCTTCGGCCTCTCTCCTGCGTCCCACCACATAAGCAATAATATGGCCCCTGAGAACAGGTTTAGAGGCACCCCAGAATAAATCCGGGTCATCAAGATGGACATGGTTATCATCAGCATAGTCATTCCATTTGGCAATCAGGAATTGCTTAAACGCGTCCGAAGTATAAAGGTAGCTAGGAAACCGCCAATTACGGGACACCCGATATGGGGAGGTTAGAGAGATCTCTATCCAGATGGGGGCATGATCAGAGATTACTATCTGGCCCACATGGGCAGCCTCCAATCTATGCAGCAATAATTCAGGCAGGAACAGGTAGTCCAGCCGGGAAAACGAATTATGGGGATGGGAGTAGAACGTGTATTGTTTGTCTGTTGGATTAAGAAACCTCCAGGCATCCCGCAAACGGAGGTGATCCAGCAAGGGTAGGGAGGAGAGCCCGATAGGGCGGGAGGAAGGGCCAGAGACATCCAAAGCGACATTAGCCACTAAGTTAAAATCACCCCCCAAAATCACATTAGGAGCCGCGATCTCCAGTAACAGCGAGTAAACTTTGGCCATAAAAGCGGACTGGTCAGAATTTGGGGCGTATAAATTGACAAAGGTAAAGGATTCATTAAACAAGTTGACCCTAAGAATAATGTATCGCCCTTCCGGGTCAGCAATCTCTGATTCGACAACGAAAGGCAACTTATTGGAGAGGAGGATAGTGGCACCCCTAGATTTCCTGGTGTACATAGCGGAATAACAAGCGCGCAACCATGGCACCTTTAGCGTATTTCTGACAGGGTCACACCAGTGGGTTTCTTGGAGGTAAATAACATCCGGACGCATACGCTTGAGATGGGTGAGATTTTTTTTACGCTTAACAGGGGTGTTCAAACCTTCTACATTCCACGACACAATACGCAAGGAGGACGGCGCATCACGCCTAGTATCGGCTTGCATCATGACTATTATGGCAACGGAGCCAGGTTTTCACCCGTTGCCCCGCGGAGGAAGAGACCGAACAAAAAACAAGCCAGAACAGATCGGTCCAGGAGGGTCCCAGCCAGCCCTCCCAGACACCTTACAGACAGAACATAAAATGGAATCGTACATCACCATTTGAAAAGAGCTATGCTTCTCCCAATTTTTTTGTTTTTGCATAAACCAGAACTCGGCACACGTAATTTTGTGCCTAGAAACACAATAAATTAACCAAAAACAATAACAATAACTAAAAGCAAACAAAACAGTGCACGGTAGAAAACGAAGACTCGTAGGATACAAAGCCAAGCACCAACGGCTGACTGAATTCTCAAGCCCTAGGGGAGACAGGTGGAGAGGAACCAGGCAAAGAAGCAGGGCGAGAGCGAGAAGGAGGTGGAGAGGCCTCAGGCACCGCCGAACTGTCATCCGGAGCTGGAGGAGACCTGGAATCAGCACGGAGAAATTCCTTGGCCGCCACAGGGGTGTCAAAGAAATAGGCTTGCCCCCCATGGGTAATCCTGAGCTTAGCCGGATAGAGAAGAGCGAACTTCACTCGCTTGTTGTAGAGTTCAGTACAAATTTCGGAGAACTGACGTCGTTTGACCGCTACTGCAGCAGAAAAATCTTGGAAGAGTAACAGCTTGTGCTGGTGATAAAAAAGAGCTGTGACCTTTCTATAAGCGTCCAGGAGCTTGACCTTGTCAGTATAGTTGAGGACCCGAAAAATCACCGCCCTAGGACGAGACGAAGCAGCAGCAGGGAGTTGACCAATACGATGTACTCTCTCGATGACCAATTCTCCCTGAGGAAGCACTAGGTCTAAAGACTTGGGAAGCCAAGTCGTTACAAGGTCATGTAGCGCTGTGCCCTTAACCTCCTCAGGCAGGCCAACCAAACGTATGTTGTTACGTCTACTACGGTTTTCGAGATCGTCAATACGGTCTTGTAAGGACGTGATCAGACGATCTTGTGAGCGGAGAGAGGCAGACATGGAAGCGGTCCCGTCCTCTATATCAGAGACCCTGGATTCCAGAGAAGTGATCCTCTGTCCCTGAGAGACCAACTCAGCAAGAACGGCATTAATGGAGTCAGACAGTTTCTCAAGCTTTGAATCCAGAAGTGGAGATATAACACCAACAAGATCCTGAGCTGTCAGTGGATCTTTGGAGGAGCGAATAGACACGGAGGGCCCCTCCGCTACAGTAGAGCCGGACCCAGGAGGAGGCACCTGCTTGAAGGTCGCTGTAGACTTATCTCTTGCCTTGCTTTGCCTGGTGGATGACTTAGATGGAGGATCCATATATTTTTCCATGTGTAGACAAGGGGCCGTGAGGAACTCACCCCCCAGAGTAAAAGAGAATAGGGCAGCACAAGGAAGAGAGAAAAGAGAAGAAAAGAAGAGTATGGGGGCAGACACAGAAAGTAAAACCTGGTCACAGATCCTTTGATAACATAAAGCAGCAGAACAGGTATGTACACAGCACAGTATACCACAGAAGCAGTGGTCTCAATACGGCGACCGCAGATAAAAGGAAATAAACACAACCCCCAAAAGGAATAAAGAAAAAAAAAAAAAAAAAAAAAACCCGTACCCTACCACCCCACCTAACTAGAGCCCAACCGTCCCCCAAATCTAACTAAGCGCCAGAAATGTCAGTAAAGCAGAGCAGGAACAGTCAACCGAAACGTGATCCTGGACACTGGAAGTTCGTCGCAGTCCCACTTGCCTTCCGTATAAGGCAGAACCCAAAACCAAAAAACCAAAACCCCCCCACCCAACCTAACTATTACCCACCAGTACCCTCTTCTAACTAATACCAGGTTGCAATAGAAACAAAAAGCAGAAAATAAACGGACGAAACAAAAAGCAGAGTACTCGCCGGACACGTGGGTAGGCCCACCTCACCGATCCACCGAAGACATCAAAGGCGGTGAAGCAAGCGTGGATCCCGAGAACTGCTGGCGGCAACGATGGAGAAGGAGCAGCGAGGGACACACTGGATGAGGTGAGAGAGGCCGCTAACGGTGCCACAGACCAGTGGTGATATCTACTCGGCGTCCGTCATAGGTCAGCAGGGGTAGTACCTGTTGCGAGGCGAATGCCGAGCTTGGGTCAAGCAGCCACTGCCTTCAGTCTGCGTTGTCTGCAGCAGGAGAATCCAAGGCGGACGAACATTAACCAAGACCGCTGCTTCAGCTCCGCGTACCCACAGCAACGCCACCAACTGCGCGAGGGCCCAACAAGACTCCCGCGGCAGTACGGCAGAACGGAGAAGGTAGGTAATCGATGTTCGCGGGCACAGCTTATCTGAGCAGAGGATGAATAGGTCTCGGCGAAGAAAATACTGAGGCAGAGACGATAAAATCGGCAGAGCGGAAGAGTCTCCACTCCAGGCCCACGGCTTCAATCGAGGCCTTGACTTCCAGGCCACACCACGCAAGGTGGAGGATGCACTCCAAAAGCAGAAAAAAAAAAATCAAAATAAAGGTTAAATCATGTGCCCAACAGATAGCCGATGAAAAGAATGCAAGTTGCGTTCCGAAAAAAACGAGGTAGGACGGTAGATGGCTATAGATTCTTGGGCAAGGTGAGGAGCGCGATTAAAAAGCAGCCATCTCAAGGGCCCGCCTCCCGGAAGTCATTTTATATTATTTTAATAGAGACAAATCGCTTTTTGCATTTGTTTTCATATACAAGTACATTTCAAATGACCCCCAAACGTTTAAATGGTAGTCTATGTAAACCACAAGCATGCATACTGAATTAGGCAGATTATTCAAGGATTTAGACTGCCAACCATAAGTCATAGTAAGTTTACACAAACATGTAAACCAACTGATATACCGTATTTGCTCGATTATAAGACGACCCCCTATAATCTGAATATTAATTTAGGGGAAAAAAAGAAAAAGCCTGAATATAAGACGACCCTATAGGAAAAAAGTTTTACCAGTAAATGTTAATTCATGTAAACTATGTAAACTATTTTTTTAATAAAAGCTATGATTGAGAAAAATATTTTGTTTTTATTTCCTTTTATTTTCCAACCTGCCCCCCCCAGTTATGCACATCTGCCCCAGAAATGCCTTATACCCCCTATATGCCTTTTAACCCTCTAAATGCCACTGTGCCCCATGATATGCCTTTTAACACTCTATATGCCACTGTGCCCCATGATATGCCTTTTAACACTCTATATGCCACTGTGCCCCATGATATGCCTTTTGACCCCCTATGTGCCACTGCCTCCAGAAATGCCTTATACCACTATATGCCACTCTGGCATTTAGGGGGTTAAAAGGTATATTATGGGGCAGAGTGGCATATAGGGAGGTATAAGGCATTTCAGGAGGCACAGTGGCATTAAGGGGGTTAAAAGGCATTTCATAGAGCACTCTGCCTACATACATGCCTTATGCCCCCCATTTAACACTCCACCGCCCCCCCCCAAACTTACCGGTAATTCTGACTCCCCGGTGTGTTGTCCGGGCAGCGGGTAGACGTCTACGCGATTCGCGTAGGCAACTTCCACCTGCAGCCGGAAGGAGGTGCGGTTACCAGTGGGGGTTGTCTGCGTCCATCGCTGACAGTAGGAGGGTGTATGCGCGATGGACGCAGTTGAATCGCGTAGACGTCTACACGTTGCCCTGGCTACATGACCGGGGAGTCAGAAGCACTGGTAAGTTTGGGGGGGTGGGGGTGTTAAATGGGGGGCATAAGACAGGAGGATCCAGGTCCCCTGCAGTGCTTCTGGGGATCTGGATCTTAGTCTCATAGTCAGACCTATTTGAGGTCTGATTATAAGATGACCCCGATTATAAGACGGAAAAAACCTCTGAAACTCTGAAAAAAACCTCGTCTTATAATCGAGCAAATACGGTATGTTTAATCCAGCTTGCCTTGACCACATTGATATCCCGGTGTACTAACCCAACTTGCTTTGAATATCTATGGGTATAAAATATAAAATATCTATTAAGAATACTTAGCAAATGAGGGGAAAGAACGTCTTTACATTTCTTTTATATTTGAAAGGTCATTGGGTCCAGAGGATTTAATAGCCTCCAAAATGTAAGCACCTGAAGACAAGATAATACTTCATATTTTACCCCAATAACGTTATGCTCTAAATAGGTCTTAATATATTAAAGAATTTTAAGATTAGAATCATTCTGTAAATTGTATAATTTGCTATAAAAATGGGTCATCGTCTCTGAAGTTTACACCCCATCAAATGGTTAGCCTTTTTCCCTTTCTACAACATATTGAACATATTGCCAGTATGTTTTGTTTTTTTAATTTAAAATTTGGTGCTCTTTACTCTTAAGTAACAGCTTGGTTTATGTTGCATCTCTAACTCTGATAAAGTGCCAAGCATTAGAAATACCTGATGTGCTTCTTTTATCTCACTCTATATTTGATCTGGACACGTCATATAATGTCTGCTTTGTGGGCTAACCAAACAGTGGTTACTGACACCTCAAGTGGCTCATTAAGAGTAAAATAATGTAGGATCTGGGATTTTGTCTTTGTCGAGTCATGTAGGTCATTCAGCAAAGTCTCATTAAGTGTCCATGTACCCTGAACCATGACTGATCTGTTGGTAGGCTGATTGTAATCGTAGCACGATCAAAAGGTAATATGGAATATTGATGTTTGAAGTGCATATCGCAAGGCAAAGTTGACAACAAAATTTACAATCTATTATAGTTCAGAAATTATGATCAGGGAAATAAAAAAAGGCATAATCCCTTTCCATACCACGCTGACAATACATCAAAGCACTCACGTTGTCACCGCAAGAGATGATGGATTTCACTTGACTGAACTTGAGTGCCCCTTACCTTTGTGGATTGAAAGGTTTCATATGGTGCAGATCACCCACCATTTGTCATGAGGAGTTGGATCTTCCATTTGGAGTGTAGATGGTCGGTGATTCTGAGTTTGTTGGGGGATTATTCAGACAGTCAGACTAATCACCTCACACAGGGAATGGTGAATATGAAAGGGACATTCAAAAAGTTTCCATATTTTTTTTTTTACTATTTCAAAACAAAACAAATGATATCACTTTTCTACATAGCCACCTTCCTTTGCGATGCAACGCTGTACCAACTTCAACTTTGCTGCTGATGGTTGTGTCTTGAATTTCTTTGCTACAGGAGATGATGGATGCTTCTTCAGAAAATCATCACTTTCTTCAAGATAACGGGCCATGTGTCAAGAACAAACAACATCTAAGTGCTTGCGCTTATGCTTCTCTGTCAGCTGTTTTACTGAACTTAAGGCATGAATCAGGGCATAGGCAGATCCAACACTCACATTCAGCTTTCCTGCAACCTCTTTAACTGTTATTCTTCTGTTTTCACGAATCAGTTCCAGTGTTCTTCATTCCTGGTGGTCGTGCCTGTAGCTTGATGTCCGGAGCACTCTGCATCCGTCACACCAGTACAGCCATTTTCAAATGTTTCAATCCACTCATAGACAACTCTACGAGAGATAACTTTATCCTCATACTGAGTACACATGTGAAAATGAATTTGTGCTCCCAGCTCCTTCTCACAAAAAGTGAATGACAGAAGGCTGTTCCTCTTTGGTGCAACTTTGGTGCCATCTTCACCCCAGGGTGAAAACTGATACGAAACTGCAAGGGCAGCCGGCTTGCCAGACAGAACTAGTCACATGACACACTAAGACGCGACCAACTACTAAAACTCTTGCCTTCACTGTTTCCAACAAAAATATAACGGAGATAAAAGGATTAGGGAAGTGACACTTAAACAAAGATTAGACAATGATACAACAGTTATGCTAAAGAGCCTTTCCCAAACTGGTGCCACAAAGTTGGAAACATATAATTGTCTAAAATGTCTTGCGTGCTATAGCATTAACAATACCCTTCACTGGAACTATAGCCTAGCCCAAACCCTGAACAAGCAGCCCCAACACCATTACCCCTACTCCAGCGAACTTTACAGTAGGAAATATGCATTTTGGTAGGTAGAGTTCTCCTGGCAAACACTAAACCCAGATTTATCAAGCAGATTTCCAGATAGTAAGGAGTGATTCACTCCATAGAACGTTTCTACTGCTCCAGAATCCAGTGTAAAAACCATCCTGGCAGATGCTAGGCATTGAAAATAGTGGCCTGTGGCTTGTGTGCAGCTGCTTGGACACGGGAACCTGTTTAATGAAACTCCCAACGCACAGTGCTTGTGCTAATGTTGCTTCCAAAGGCAGCTTGGAACTCTGTAAGTAATGCTACAAAGGACTTCATAGCTTTCGGTTTATTTAGGCCAAAAATAGATGTCATTTGGGATTTAGAAAAAAATTCAGAAGTTCACACAAGGTTATCTTAGGGCAAAATGGGTTTTCAGAGGGGAAAAAAAGTTTTGCTCTTTTATATAATAAAAACTATATTTATATAACACACACATATATATATATATATATATATATATATATATATATATATATATGTATATATACAGTGGGGCAAAAAAGTATTTAGTCAGCCGCCAATTGTGCAAGTTCTCCCACTTACAAAGATGAGAGAGGCCTGTAATTTTCACCATAGGTACACTTCAACTATGAGAGATAGAATGGGGGGAAAGAATACAGGAAATCACATTGTAGGATTTCTAATAAATTCATTGGTAAATTCCTCGGTAAAATAAGTATTTGGTCACCTACAAACAAGCAAGCTATCTGGCTCTCACAGACCTGTAACATCCTCTTTAAGAGTCTCCTCTGTCCTCCACTCGTTACCTGTATTAATGACACCTGTTTGAACTTGTTATCAGTATAAAAGACACCTGTCCACAACCTCAAACAGTCACACTCCAAACCCCACTATGGCCAAGACCAAAGAGCTGTCGAAGGACACCAGAAACAAAATTGAAGAGCTGCACCTGGCTGGGAAGACTGAATCTGCAATAGGCAAGCAGCTTGGTGTGAAGAAATCAACTGTGGGAGCAATTATTCGGAAATGGAAGACATACAGGACCACTGATAATCTCCCTCGATCTGGGGCTCCATGCAAGATCTCACCCCGTGGTGTCAAAATGATCACAAGAACGGTGAGCAAAAATCCCAGAACCACACGGGGGGACCTAGTGAATGACCTGCAGAGAGCTGGGACCAAAGTAACAAAGGCTACCATCAGTAACACACTACGCCACCAGGCACTCAAATCATGCAGTGCCAGACGTGTCCCCCTGCTTAAGCCTGTACATGTCCGGGCCCATCTGAAGTTTGCTAGAGAGCATTTGGATGATCCAGAAGAGGATTGGGCGAATGTCATATGGTCAGATGAAACCAAAGTAGAACTTTTTGGTAGAAACTCAACTTGTTGTGTTTGGAGAGGAAAGAATGCTGAGTTGCAACCAAAGAACACCATACCTACGGTGAAGCATGGGGGTGGAAACATCATGCTTTGGGGCTGTTTTTCTGCAAAGGGACCAGGAAGACTGATCCGTGTAAAGGAAAGAATGAATGGGGCCATGTATTGTGAGATTTTGAGTGAAAACCTCCTTCCATCAGCAAGGGCATTGAAGATGAAACGTGGCTGGGTCTTTCAGCATGACAATGATCCCAAACACACCGCCCGGGCAACGAAGGAGTGGCTTCGTAAGAAGCATTTCAAGGTCCTGGAGTGGCCTAGCCAGTCTCCAGATCTCAACCCCATAGAAAACCTTTGGAGGGAGTTGAAAGTCCGTGTTGCCCAGCGACAACCTCAAAACATCACTGCTCTAGAGGAGATCTGCATGGAGGAATGGTCCAAAATACCAGGAACAGTGTGTGAAAACCTTGTGAAGACTTCCAGAAAACGTTTGACCTCTGTCATTGCCAACAAAGGGTATATAACAAAGTATTGATATGAACTTTTGTTATTGACCAAATACTTATTTTCCACCATAATTTGCAAATAAATTCTCTAAAAAACAAAAGCCACTTACTAACATAGAAGTCCCTCACTACTCAGGGTCTAAACTAAACAGAATGTAATCTCACCAACCTTTTTGATGGTCTCTTTTGTACATAGCAAGCCCTGCTGCTTCCAAACACTCTCTCCCCCTCTGCCCAACAGGCCAGGCTTTATTGCAGTCAGTGGAGCTAATTACTGTATTTCCCAATGTATAAGACGCACCTTTTTTAGAAAAATTTGGGGTCTAAAATTTGGGTGCGTCTTATACAGTGGTGGTAGCTTTTTTTTTTTTTTTTTTTTTTAACTACAAAGGGGACCTGCTTTATACCTGTTTTGCTCAGCAGCGTATCTTGATCCGCCGCGGCTGCACAGGAACCCAGTGGAGTCATATGACTCCGCTCAGTTCCTGCTCGAGCAAGGCAGAGGGGAAACAAAGGCCCCCACGGAAGTCTGCGAGCGGCAGCAGAAGATCTGCAGTTCAGGTAAGGTGGGGGAGTAAATGAATGAATGAATGTATGTATGTATGTGTGTATGTGTGTGTGTTAGCATGGGGCACAGGGAGGCTGAAAGTGATGTGCATGTACTGGCTGCCTGAGCATGATGGGAGTGTGATTGCTAACAATTGCTAGCAGCTAACATCAATCACACTCATATCATGCCCAGGCAGCCAATACAATAACTTTATGCAAATTTAGGGGTGCGTCTTATACAAGGGAGCGTCTTATACGGTACTTGCAGCTGACCAGTGCATTGGAGTCAGCCTAAACTCCTGGCCTGGATCCTGTGTCAGTCCAGGTGTATGTAAACCGTGGGGTGGACCACATGTAGAAATGTATTATAAACTGGCGCAACACCTACTCCCCCTGGAGCTATATATAATACAAAACCCTGCAAAATCGAAGGGAAATGTATACGCCATCCGCAACAACACCTTGCACCTTGTTACTATATATATACACATATACATACACACTGCGTGCACAATTATTAGGCAAGTGAGTATTTTGACCATATCATCAATTTTATGCATATTTTCCAACTTTAGAAACATGAATGCTTATTGGATTATATATGTGCATTTGTGTAATGAGGGAGGGTGTGACATGTCAAGGTCTGCATAATTATTAGGCAGGTTCATTTTCTCAGGCAAAATGGGCAGAAAATGAGATTTAGTCTGAAAGGACAAGAATTGTAAAATGTATTTCAGAGGGATGCAGCTCTCCCATATTTGCTCGATTATAAGATGACCCTCCAAAATTTGAATATTAATTTAGGAAGAAAAAAGCCTGAATATAAGACTACCCTTTAGGAAAATAGTTTTACTAGTAAATATTAATTCACATGTAAACTATTTTTTCATACTTTTTTTATTTGCCAACCTGCCCGCCAGTTATGCACATCTGCCCCCCCTATATGCCATGCTGCACCCCAGATATGCCTTGTACCCCTATCCACCACTCTGCACCCCAGATATGCCTTGTACCCCCTATTCCCCACTCTGCACCTCAGATATGCCTTGTACCCCCTATATGCCACTCTGCCCCCCCAGACTTACCAACGCATCCCCAGACTTGCTCCCCGTGCTCGACTCTCTGGTGTCTAGTGGGGCAGCCGGTGGGCTGCTGCCGCTCGGTGATTCCGTCACGGAGCACCGGAAGGTCACGTCACGCTGGCGCTCCAGGTGAAGTGCCGGCAGCAGCTGAGGTTGCCAGAGAGGAGATGGGGAAGAAAGCGGAATTTAAGTGACTGAACATGGCAACATGTACCCAATAGAGTGGCCCATGAGTGTATATGCTCTTGTGGGGTAAGCCCCTTCAATAGTACCAAAATAGCATGCTTCAGTGTTTGACACATTACTTAATAATGGACTATACAAAAATGTAACATCAAAAGAAAGTAGTCACAAACAAAATTAGAATTATCTATAACAGTGGTTCTCAACCCGTGTATCCTCAGGACCCACATTTTTCTTTGGTCATTAAGTCGCCACCCAAAAATAATTTCATTTCCGAAACATTATATTTTATTCCATAAACTTGTGCAGTATTCCACACAGTATATATATATATATATATATATATATATAATATATGCACTTTTTAAACAGTAAACAAACGGATACTTTGCACAATGAATAATGCAGCAATCACAGCGCTAGTGAAAATTAATTGCGCAATAATCACAGCGCTAGTGAAATGAAAGTGCCATTGAGGCAAAAACCCAATAAATAAATAAACAAAAATTGAAACATATGAGGTAGAACTAATGGGAAAACTGGGGATGCTTTTTGCTTTTGAGGAGTGTCTCAAAGTCTGGGGTGATGGTAGACAAAGTAACTCTGAGGTCATGTTCAATGTCCATTCTGTTCCTATGCTTTGTCTTTAACGGAACCAGAGTTGAGAAAGAGATAAGCTGTGCTTTGATAGCATGGGTTGAGATGGAAGGATATTCAGCCATAACATTACACCAAAACTGGGAGAGGGTTGGCCCGTTAAAATTTGTTCTGGGAAATAGCCTTTAAAACGTTCCTGCAGCTTTGTGAGATGTGCTACTATTGTGCTCTTCAGTTCATTTCTGCCTGTGGAGTCCAGGTGTGTAAGCTAATGACTAGCATTGGGGAACATATCAAATCTCTCTTTGGAAACATGCCGTTTTCTTTTTGTCACCACTTTGGCAGCATCTTTCAAAGTTTCATGAAGCACTGGCACCATATCCTTGGCTGCTAATGGCTCTCTGTGCAAAAAACAATGGTCCCTAACCGCATTTGGTGCCTTTTCAAGAATTATCTTCACCACCCCTGAGTGTTTTGGATGGTGGATAGGGGCTGTGTCCTAGTGGGGGGCAGAGGGAATAGGGACAGCAAAGCAGAATATATATATAATATATATATAGATACACATATACACATACTAAGTACACTAAAAAAAATATATACTTACCTCAGAAAAGAGGGCTGCAGCAGGAAGAGGGGAGGAGCAATCAGAGAAAAACTAGGAGCAGACAGCAACCGCAAAGCAATCAAGCAACTTGCTTTGCGGTCGGGGAGTAATACTAAAGTACATGCCGGAGGCTGCCTGATGGCCCTGATTGTTGCAGCCGCGGTCCTGACAGCCTGCGGCTCGTGGATTGCCGCTAGAATGTGTAAGGCAGCCCCAGGAAAGTGAAATTTTCCCAGTATGCCTCCATTCCAGCCCTGACCCTCCGCGACCCACTGAAGACAGGGTCGCGAACCACTTTTGGGTCACGACCCGAGTTGAGAACCACTGATCTATAATGATCCCCCACACTGCACCACAGAAAGATTATATCACCATTAAAGTCCTCCTTTAAATAACTTTATTATTCCCTTCATAATCATGTACCACTTGTTTTACATAGGTAGATGTGAAATATGGACCTTAAAAAGGTGTGTGCTTTAATTTCCAATTATTTTAAGTATGATTTATTAACAAGCAACATCGTAAAACAGAATCATCTTTTTGTGTGGTCTGGATGTTAACATTTTGCACGCAGTGCCTGGGAATATAAATTTTATCCTCTATAGTTTAAATTGTGGCTGGAATAGAACAGAGTGTTTAATAACAGAATACAATTAGCCAATAATAATTTTATTAAAAAAATATTTACATAAGCAAGAAAGGAAAATAAGTGTGTACTATGACAACAGAAGAGTACCAAAAAAAAAAATTCAACGAGTGAGAAGAAAACTTAGTTTCTTTGGTGCCCATAAATTTGAATAAAAAAAAATTAAAATAAAAAAGCTTAAAAAGACGATTTATAAATAAACCACAAGCTCAAACAGAGGATTTGCATTAGTGCATGTCATTACAGCTCTCTGTATGAGTACAAAGGAATAACTTCACAAATAAATAGCTCATTTGTTAAAAAGCAGCAGGTCCAAGTCATGTAAACAGTCCTTTCTTCACAACACAGAAATGTTTAAAATAAAATCAAGAGTTTTTGAAGAGAGTCAACAGTTAAAAAGCGATGTCCTTAGTTGGTCCTGGTTATTTTTGTTCAAGTTGCAGAATGTCTATTTTTTAAATCTACAAAGGTGCCTGGTCTTGAAAACTACATTTCTTAAGTGTTTACAAAATTTCTTTTCTGCTTTCAAACACAAACGGATAAATTTGCTCCACTGCGGTGGCAACGGATTTTACATCTGGACCTGAAAAAAATATATATATTGCAAAGATCAAAAAAACAAATTCAAATGAATTCCTTTACAATATAGGCTGCAGAAGAGATCAACCCTTTATTAAACAGATGACATTGTAATATGTTACCACCAATTATATGAAAAATGGTAAACATCTGATTGGTTTACAGCATGGCACAAACAAAACCATTTTTATATTCTTGAAAGACATCTACTCAGCAGTGTAAAGTGATGATCACTTTTTCCGTAGGACATAATAAATTGGGGTAACATCCATGTTAAACCTAAGTTAAGGCCTAGTTTTAATACATAATGCATACTGGTATTAGTGATAAAGTCAGAAGTTTCATTCCCCTGATTTCAAGTGGCAGCATACCTTAGGGTTTTTATCCAAAAATCATTTTGGGCAGAACATGAACTCAATGTAAATACACACTACTCATTTTCCCACTCCTACAAGTGATAAAAACCTACAATAATTAAGGGAGTCAAGTGCTGCCAATTGGAGTCAGGGAAAGGAAAACCGTAAATTATTTTTTCCTTATCCCTAAGGAAGAGCGACACCCCTCTGTACTGCCACTATATGTCAGGAACACCCCCCCCCCACATCCTCTAAGCAGAAGCATGCCTTAGGCATGTAGCATGCCAGAAAACCCAGGGTGGGTCAGAATGCGGAACTACTGGTTGCAAGACATATCATACAAAAGAAGCATCCCTCAGGGGCCAGGATGTTGAGCCTGTAATGTTTATAGTGAATATAAGGAGAGTTGACCATGTTATGGCCTTGCAGATTCGTTCTGGGGAAGCCAATCCCTTTTCAGCCCAGAATGTAGCCATGGCTCCTGTTGAATGGCCAGAAATTAAAAATGGAGAAGACCATAGAGTACATAAAAATGCTTGATCCTTTCCTTAATCCATCTGGAAATGGAAGCCTCTAGACCATTGAAAGGTTTATGAAAAAGGATAAAAAGATTATTTGATCTATAGAAGCTGGCAGAATTTTCCAAATAAATCAAAAGACTCACGTCTAAGGAAAGAAATGTAACTTCCAAGGGAAGCAGGCTTTGGACAGAAGGTGTGAAAAACAATTTTAATTAACAGAAGATGCCACCTTGTTCTAGCATCTTGTAAAGTTCTGAAGACCACTTTATCTTGATAAAATGTAAAAAAGGTATGGTGCTTCGTGTAAGAATGCCTGAAATTCTCCTACTATGTGAGGTGACGGCTATAAAAATTGAGAGAGCAAGCATCTAGAGGTTCAAAAAGGAGAACTACATAACTTACACCAGAGTAAGGTCCCAATGAGGTAAAGGGTTACTAATAGTTTTGATTACATGTTCAACTAAAGGTTTTTGAGCCAAATCTTGAAAGGAAATGAAATAGATAGTAGAAATGTGCACATTGATGGCAGCTGGTTAGCGCACCCTCTCACCATAGATGACAGAAGCATTACGGAGAATATTAGCCAGGCCCCTGCAAATCCCCTTGTGTGTCTGGGCATCCTGTTCAGTAGATACATCTAGAGATCACCGAGTAAGCTTCTTTATGTTCTAGAATGTTCAACGACTGGGGAAGAATCCAGAATTTTTTTTTTTGTGAAGAGAAGAAGATTGGTGAACCAGACTCTACTTTGCCAAACAGGATTGATCACAATGACCTTTGTGTAGTTTTTTTCTGATTTTCTGAAAGGAGCGCCGAATCAGAAAAAGTCTCTGTAAAAAGTCTTGTTGCTAAGTTCCCAGTCTGTTTGTGGGAACTCTTCATCTGCTAAAACATTTTTGCACAGAAAAGCATTCTCAGTTATGAAGATCCCTGCTTCTTCAAATAGGCTGCTACTGTAATGTTGTCTGATCTCACTAGAACCGGAAGAACTGGGATAAAAGGCTTAATTCTCAGAAGGGCCAGCCAGACTGACTGTAGTTGTAAAAAAACTGAAGAATGCATGCGATTGCCTCGGTTCCATTCCCTGCTTATGATATAACCCGTCATGTGCAGGGCCGGCCTTAGGGGTGTGCGACCTGTGCGACCGCACAGGGCGCCATGGTTGCAGGGGCGCCTGACCGGGACTTAGATTAAAGCATCGTTTTTTTTTTAAACTTTATTTAACATCATTGATGTTAAATAAAGTTTAAAAAAAAAAAACGATGCTTTAATCTAAGTCCCGGTCAGGGGCGCCGAGCGGTTGCTCATGAAGTTCTCGGCAACCGCTCGGCGCCCCTTACTCTCAGTGACTCCGTCGCAGTGCCAGCATCTCATGTTGAGCGCCGGACTATACCGGCGCTCAACATGAAATGCCGGCAGAGCGAGAAGACTGATGCCTCCCGCTCTTACCGCAGGACTCCGGCAACAAGGTAAGTGGGGGGGTAGTTTGAAGGGGCAGAGGGGGGGGTAGTTTGAGGGGGGGGTAGTTTAAAGGGGCAGAGAGGGCGGGTAGTTTGAAGGGGCAGAGAGGGGGGGTAGTGAGGGGGGGCGCCAGAGGAGTAGTCCGCACAGGGCGCCACAACGCCTAAGGCCGGCTCTGGTCATGTGGGCTCCCCATCATGTGCTCGATGCATCTGTAGTAATCAGACGCCAATTCTTCATCTGGAACACCCCTTTTCCTTGTAGGAGACTGGGAATGCTTATGAAATTATCTGAGAAACATTGACTTCTGTTCCAAGATCATTTGTAAAGGTCTCGTGAGCTTTTGCCCAAGGAACTGTTGGAATAGCAGCAAGTAAGACACCTAGAAACTTCATGGCTCTTCTATGGAACTTCTTAAACATCAAATGAGGCCTTTAACCTCTTATCTTGGAACCTATCATTTCCAGAAATAAAAGTCTTCTTGTCAGAGTTAAAGATGATTTATCTAGATTCACAATTCAGTCATGAGCTTAAAATGTTGACATCATTTTTGACAAATGTAGACTGAGGAAGTTTGTGCAAGATGCTTTCACCAGCCAATCGTCTAGGTATGGAACAATGTAAACGCACTGGGGACAAACCAATTCTGCCAAGACAATGATGACCTTGGTGAAAACTCTTCGAGCCTAGGAAAGATGAAATGGCAGAGTCCAAAGCTGGAATAGAACAACCTCTCTGGACTGCTAACCTCAAAAAGCCCCATGGATCTGGCAGCTGGAAGAGTAGCTTCCAACGAAGCATAAGAGGGAGAATCCTCAGCCAGTCTAATAGTCTCTAAAATTTGAACATCTGATGTCTAGGTGCCCGAGAAGAACGAACGTCTTCCAAGCAGGCAATCGAGATACGTTGAGCCCTTGAAGCTGTAGCAGCCGCCCGTAAAGGTTTACATTGGGACCCTAATACAATAAGTTCTTCTAAGCACAGTAAGCTTTCGTATCCCTAACCTCCTTAAACAGAGGAATCTTCTATAGAAATAGTGGTGCGCTTCCCTATGTGACACCCTGCTGTATCCACTTCAGAGGGCATTCCAAAACATGTAATTCACCTCTATCTAAAGGGGACAGATTTAAATACATTTTGAAATAAGGGCTTTTTAATCTTGATACTTCCACTCAATCTACATAGCCTCTTTAAATACCAGATTAGTTTGTTAAAAAAAGCCACACATAAAATGCTTCCCTTGTGTTCTGGTAGAGGTTCATTACAGAATTTAACATCAGAATAAAAAAACAAAACAAAAAAACCCTTAAAATCTACATTAATGTGTCATTAACCCCTTTTATCTCTATTACAATGGCAGTTTTCTAATTGCCTTTTAATTTTACTGACATAATAGAAGCTATAGTTTAAAAGGTACAAGAACCAAAACACAATATTTCTCAAACTAGGTTTTAATACCTAAAAGTTTTAGTAGTAAATATTAATTCAAACGTAAACTATTTTTTCATTATTAATAAAAACTAGGATTGAGAAAAATGCATCTCTTGTTTGCCAACCTGCCCCCCCAGTTATGCACATCTGCCCCAGGTGTGCCACTTTGCCCCCAGATATGCCTTATACCTCCTATATGCCACTGTGCCTCACTAATATGCCATTGTGCCCCCGATATGTCTTTTATCCCTGTATTTGCCACTGTGCCCCCCTCATATCATATGCCTTATACCTTCCTATATGCCACTGCGCCCCTCAGATATGCCTTATGCCACTGTGCCCCCTTATTTGCCACATACCTCCCTATATGCCTTATACCCCCCTATATGCCACTATGCCCCCTGATATGCCTTCCTATATGCCACTGTGCCTCCCTGATATGCCTTATCCATCTCTATATGCCACTCTGCCCCCCCCCCCCCATACTGCGGCTGGCCGGCACTATCGCTAGAGCTTCTATGACTTGAGCACCGAAAGGTCATGCAACGCCGGTGCTCCATCATAGAAGCCCCAGCGGGCAGTAGCGGAGGTTGTCTGCGTGCATCACGCAGACGTTCACCGGCTGCCAGAAATAAGCATCCTCCGCAGCGCTGAAGAATGTGATGCACACACACAACCTCCGCTTCCGCCGGTGCTTCAATGATGGAGCACTGGAAGGTCATGTCATGCCGGCGCTCAGTCATAGAAGCCCCACCAGTGTTGGAGGGCTGTCTACGAGCATCGCACAGAAGCCCACCAGCTGCCAGAGAGGAGGATCCAGGTCCCCTGCAGCGCTACTGAGGATATGGATCTTAGTATAAAACAAGGGGTATTTTTCAATATTTTTCTGAAAAAAACCCTCATCTTATAGTCAAAAAAAAAAAAAAATCGATTCAACTAATCAATAATCAAAATAATTTTATCGATTAGTTGTTGCAGCCCTAAACTAGACATAAGTGGAGTACCTCAGGGTTCTATCCTAGGCCCACCATTATGTTATGCATATTTATTAATGATCTTGTAGTGAGTATTGAAATCCACACATGGGTGCATGCAGATGACACAAAGTTAGGGTAAGAGAATATAGAAGGAGATTTGGTCAAATTGGAGAACTAGGCAGCCCATGGCAGATGAGGGAGAAACATTTACTTTCTGTATTTTATTAAATATTAAAATAACAGTAACCTGTTATTTGATTTTGAACCAGAGCAAGCATAAAACATACAGGGATATCTTGTGGTATTTGAAGAATCACATTAAAGCATTTTAAAAGCAAATTAAGCATAAGACATAATTCTGAAAAGATGAACAATGAGTAGAACATGCTTTCTACACTATTTGTGTCGACAGGACAAATTAACACTTAAGAAATACCACTTGTATACTAACCCAATGGTGAAAACTACCTGTTATTGTAATACTTCCGGTTGAAAAAATCTGCAGTGTTGCCCGCGGACTCTTTAATCTGTAGCAGACTGCAGGATGAAGTTCCGGCTCATAACTGCACAACAGAAATATTTAGATATTAAAATGTTACGAATAGAGGACCCATTACTTATATGATTTAATGTATATTTTTAAGTTACTCTGAGTTTTATTCTTCACACCTATATCTAGATCTCACTGATCAGCTGTAACATTATGACCTCCGACAGTGAATAACACTAACAAACTTGTTGCGGCAGCTCTTGTGGGGTGTTCCCGGTCTGCAAAAGTGGTCCAAGGAAGGAAAAGCAGTGAACTGGCGTCAGGGTCATGGGCGGCCAAGGCACATTGATGCACCGTGGGGGGGGGGGGCGAAGGCTGGCCCATGTGGTCAAACACAACAGACAAGCTACAGCTCAAATTGCTGAAAAAAGTTAATTCTGGTTCTGTCAGACCAATCAAGGTTCCCAGGCTGACAGAAGGTGGCCTGGTTTGGTGAATCATGATTTTTTTTTCCTTTTACATCACGTGGATGGCAGGCTGCGCCCCACCTCGCCAACTTACAGCAGTGCTCCTCAAATCTCTCCTCAAGGCACACCTAACAGTCCAGGGTTTAGGTATTACTCAGGTGTGTCTAAGCTGTTTAAGGTTTTTTTTTTTTTAATTTGCAATACCTTAGACACACCCGAGTAATAGGAAAATCGTGGGCTGTTAGGTGTGCCTTGATGAGAGAGTTGAGGAGCACTGACTTACAGGATCTGCTGCCAATGTCTGGATCAGCACACCTTTAGAAGTCTAGTGGAGTCCATGCTCCAACGTGTCAAGGCTGTTTCGGCAGCAAAAGGGGGATTCTACACAGTATTAAGCAGGTGGTCATAATGTTATGGCTGATCGATGCCCTACCTCGAAACTTTGCCAAAAGCATGTGCTGGAACAGATTATACCAGATGAGCACAGGCAGCAGGAGATGTGGTCGGTGAAACACATCTCCCGCAAGCCAAGTAGCCGGGGCTAGAAAGAAGCAAATGTATATGGGAGATTCTGTGGAATTCCTCCATGCATTTGCAGTGGTGAACCACTCACCCATCACATAAATTATACATTGGTCCTTCAAGCTAATAAGCAATGTGAAAAGATGACTGCTTATTGAATAAAGAAATTCTTACCTTGCATGAGGACGATTCTTCTTTGTAAATTCTGGCAACCGTATTTCAAATGGCATTGTACAAACAGCTAGCACATTTACAATTTTAAAATCTGTGAATTTTACCTGCGGAAATGACAGAGAGCTTAAGCCTTTAAGAATTGTATACATTTATGAAAAGGTTTCAAAGCCAGTAGTTTTGTCTTGAGTAGCACTTCTTAAAACACTTCAGCAACTTAATTTTACAGACGCAGCAGGAGTTTCTTTCCTTGCACATAACAACGAAGAACCAACACATTTTTAGACAAACATTGCACTTGAAATAGCATGGACGTTATGCATTTCCATCAAAAGTTCCCATTTCTGGTGCATAATGATGTGGTGCACTCACAGCAAGGGAGTTGACACCAATCCAACAACATGAAACATTTACAGGCTTGTTCATTTGTATTCTTTATGGAAGGACAGTAGTTACACAGTTGTATTCCATTCCAGAGGTAGGTAGCAAAATAAACAGTACCTGAAAGCCCAGCTTCTGTAGGCAACGAGCCAAGCGTCTAGCACCAAACTTGGCGTCTTCTTCACTATATGAAGAAAAAAAAAAAGAGCATACAAAAAGATTACATAAGTTAAAAATAAATTACTGCCTCTAAATTCGAGGCAATAATGTTGTCACCGTATCATCATTTTTTCCAGTAATCTCAGAAGTGCAGTTATGTTTTATCTCAAAATCATAGCATTTAAAGCAAGAAAGGTTGAGCAATAAGCAAATGTATTTTCTTAATTGATATATACATAAACAAAAGTCTCGCAGAACTTACTGTAGAGTTAAAACCTATGTTGGGCGGGGGGGGGGGGGAGTACAAATAACTTAATGCAGGACAAGATACATACAGGCCCAGGGTTGCCTACCCCTTGTTCATAACGTTTATCATCATGTGGAGGTCTGTCTGTGCTACCGTGTGAAATCACTTAAAAAGGATATTCCTTCTTTTAAACGTTTTTGGAGTACCTGATGAAATGGTCTTTCAAATATTTATGGTCTTTCAAATCTTTAAAATATTTGTTACAAAAGAGAGTATAAAATAGGCTAATAAAAATAAACAGTCTGCGTTTGACTACCAAAAACCAAACATTTAACGGTGTGATTCATCACTACTAATATTAACATCCATATATTAATACAAATAATACTGCCGCTACAACAAGCCATTATAAACAAGCCAGAAAAGGATTGGGGTAAACAAACAAGGATTTCCTGAACAGTGACAAACCTTTGTGAAAACACAAAAAGTGTCTGGCATCGCCGGATGTTTGTATTCAACCCTCTTCCAGTTAGGTTATAGCAGACTGACCTATTTTATAATGTTTGTACTATACTTTACCTGGTAGCTCCTGTGCAAATTATTTTTCCTGAAGACCAAATTGTAGCAGTTATTCTGGGCTTCCTAAGTTTCATCAACACTTTCTACAAAAAGAAATAAGTAAATAAATGTACAAAGACGAGTCTAATCAATGTGCTACAACTTTAAAAAGTGAAAGTACACACCAGACTGATCTAGGCTCCAGTTATATTAAAGATGCAGTTTGATCTACTTGGCTGAATTTTACCTAAAACCTCCCGGGGAATACATTTCTAAATGCAAAATTCCCAGTGATTTATATTTTTCCAGGAAGTGCTTAATTGTCATTTCTTCTTAAAAGTTTGTTATGCTAAATATTTAAAGGAAATAAACACAAAGTTCTATCAAGGTTCACACAAGTGTTGAACTTTAGTTTAAAAAAGTGTTTCAGAGTACATGTGAAAGCATAAAACATCATGTTTAATGTAGTACTTACTAGGACTCTAAACCTTAACAATACTTTGTGACTGATCACTACCAATCGTGGACAACAAAATCACATGGTCCCTTAGTCGTATCGTAAGCCAGCATAAACGTGACAATTTGTATGGTAGTACTTAAATATCAATACTCAATATATTACAGGAAACAAACTCATGGTGTTATATCAGGGCTTCTTCACCAAAGAAAACCTGGATGTGAGAGAATACCACATTCCAAGGAGTTCCATTTCCCCCCCCAGAATTCGAAGTAGCTTAATTAGGGAGTTTTTTTTCCCTTCTTTTGGATCAAGAGTAGGAAGGTTAGGTAGAAGGGTTGAACTTGATGGACTTAGGTCTTTTTTCAACCTTATGTACTATGTAATACATTTGAGAGCACCAGTATAATAAGCAATGGGGACACTTTAGTCTTCCCTAAAATATTTTTATTTGCACAATGCATGCTTTGAGAAGCTTTTCCCCTATAGCAGCCATTTTTTTTTATGACTATACAGGCTGTAATTAAACAGAAAGAGAAAAGAATATGAAAGTAAAAAAAAAATGATTAAAGAATTATTTTTGAACAGTACCACCTGATAATACAAACATACTCATGTCAGTATTTATAACAACACTTACCCCTACTTCACGCTTGTAAATCACATTTACCCCCTCCAAAGCAATTTTGCGCAAGTTTAAATGGCATCTCGTCCGGAACACACAAACAACATTAGTGATTATAATATCCAGTGCCACATCACTGTCTGCATCCATTGAGGTGGCTAGCTCAATGCTTCCCCCTCCAGTCTGAAGATTAGAAAATTGTCTGAAAACAAAAGAATACATTTAAAAGAATAAGATACCCTACGTACAAATAACAAAAACCAAGGACATAGAAATTGTTACAATATTACTGCATTCTTCCAAATGTTCAGTCACATACAGTATGTTCAGTTATCTGCTGAAGCTCATTCTTTGAATCTCGAACAGTTATCCCGTCTGACTGAAAAAAACCTGCAACCTCTGGCATCGTAACGAAACATAAATATCACTCAAAATACCTCTAATCTCAGGCAGTTTCAAAACAGAATTTATATTTAAGTCCGCGGGTGGTTGAAAAAAAGCAATACAGACCTCAAGGCACTTTATATAATCAGAGACGCAATTATAAAATAAAGAGGCATAATTAAGAAATCAGGAGAGAGACCCAAGGTCAACGGGTAGCCCACCGAAGACTCTGAGGGTCTGGACAAGAAATTGTTACACCGCCTGCACAACCATGGGGACAAAGCTCATATCAACGGTGCTCCATGGCCACTGTACAATATGGTTTAACCCTTTCGCTTAACCATTTCCCACTCTGATGCTAAGGCAATTTTGAGAATTTTGACACAGCTCACTTTTTTTTTAACTTAATACTTTTTATTCTTCTTTTACAAGGCAATTACCTTTCCAACTGTATATGTTGGGGGTCTGTAGCTGCTTAGATGCATCTAAGCAGCATGCCCCCATACCTTATTAACTGACAATTGTCGGTTAATAAAGTTGTTAGATGACGTCATCGCGACATTGCGCAATGACTGCATCGCTGGAGGGCGAAGCCCCAACGATGCCTGTGAGGATACAGGCCAGATCGCCGAGTCTGTGGACCTCCACCGAGGTAAGTCACTGATGAGGACGTAGTGGTTACGTGGTTATGAGATGCTGAACGTATATCACTGAATGAGATATAGTCAGCCCCAGTGCTGCCTTTGTCAAGTGCCACGGGTAGGGGTCTGTTCAAACACCAACGTGCATGTGCTCCAATTGAGTAGAATTGCAGTTACTGCAACCTCTCAGTCAGTCATTCCGGAAGAATGCATATCCAGATAGTAATTTAATATGCATTTTTCTTTTAAAAGGAGTGTCAGGGACAATTAATAATGTTCAAAAGAGGGAAAAATGGTACCTGAAGCAGTCTGGCTCACTCAACCCCATGTGGGACTCCCCTCTGACCAATGTCTCCTCTCCCATATACAACAAGATCGTAGATACATCACCTTGATAACGTAAAAGTAAAAAAAAAAATGTCAAAATCTAGGATTTACATGTTTGATGGCATAATTGCATAGCTTTGAAAACCCATATCGAAATCTCACATTTTATACCCAAATCTTACATTCCTGGACAAGGCAACACAAATCCAAAATGGAAACCCCAACAAAGTAAGCTTTTATACAGCACGTCTCATGGTGTGAAATAGGAGTCGGTTTCATAAGAATATGAAAAATATTGGCGAACACACCGACATTTTCACTGGCCTTCAAAACCGTATTATCCTTTTAATAGCATGACAAGGACAATGCAGATTAGTCTGAATGCAGTCCTTGTCTATGACTTGGCCATAGCACTCCTGTTATATTTATTAGAAACAAATAAGGGGAACAAAAGTAGCATGAGATGCTTGACCGAAGCCACTTTTTTGTTGTTGATGATCAAACAATTGCAGTTTTGCAGAAATAGTCTCAGCTGCCAGGTGTCTAATGTATCCAATACATACACTTGTGATAGATTTTATAAAAATATAGGAGGTGCAATCATTGTTCCAATGACCAGTTTACCCCCCCCTTTACTTTAGATGCATGTGGTTATAGTTCCCTATATATAATATATATATATATATATATATATTGTATAAAGCGGCACTATATGACAAAAAGTATATGGACACCCCTCCTAATTATTGAGTTTAGGTTCAGCTACACCCATCGTGTACAGGTGTCCAAAATCAACGAGGCCCCTTAGTTCCAGCGAAGGGTAAGGTTAATGCTACTGCATACAAAGACATTTAAGAAGACTGTCTGCTCCCAAGTTTGCGGAACCAGTATGAGCAAGGCAATTGTCCTGTTTGAGCATGACTGAGCCACTGTGCAGAAAGCAAGGTCCATCAAAACAGTTTGATGAGGTTGATGTTGAGTAACTCTGCACATAGCCCTGACATGAACCCCACCGAATGCATTTGGGATGCTTTGGACCGCTGATTGCAAGCCATGCCTTTTCTCTTCCTACATCGATGCCCAACCTCACAAATGCTCTTCTGGCTGAATCAGCAAAAAGTCCAAGAGACACACTCCAAAATCTTGTGGAAAGCCTTTCCAGAAGAGCAGAGGCTGGTATAGCCGTAAAGGGAAGCCAACTCCATATCAGTCATGGTTTTGGAAAGCGATGTCCAACAAACTCATGAAGGTTTGATAGGTGTGCAGATACTATCGGTCATATAGTCCACATTTTGTTAAAGACGTGGCCAAGCCATATTTTAGCGTGATATACACATACTGTGATTCCCTATCATGGCTAAATTTATTCAACTAGTACAAGAGATTAGGCAGAGATATATTTTAGGCCAAGAGAGTACTACTCACCAACGATGTAAGAATATAACTAATATTTTACGTGACATCACACAGTAAACCAGAAACAAAGAAATGCCAAAAAGGGCTCAACCCTCAGAAAGTACATAAAATGGATCATGGATGCCTTGATGCACGGTATCGGGGTAATGTACACATTGCACTTCAGCGTTTGAGAGGGATATATACTTGATTGCAAGAGGACAAAACTCAATATCATACCGCAACCGTTAACCAGGCTTACAATGGAACGAGGACAAACAGCAAATATGAGGCGATAGCATGTTATTACCGTTACGCCCCCATTCACCAACAACCTCAAAAGCCTCGCTCTTAGCTCGGACACCAACTGATCGGTTTCCAGTGGTTTCGCACGTCTATCCAGCAGCCGCTAACAACCTTTTTGTTGCCCCGGCCCGATAATGCAACGGACACAATAACAACAGCGGCTGACTCACAGAGTGTCACGCACTAGAGACTACTGCTGGCTAACGAAAGTGCTAATTCGTGTGTCCTCGATAGCAAGCACAGTTTTCTATTGAGCATGCCATTTTGTCAGCGACCAATAATCACGGAACGCTACACGAAAGGCCTCACAGAAAATGGCTACTTTGTTGGAGACCCGGAAGTAAGATGCATCTGCTCTCTTGTACTTACAGCTCCGTGGCAGTGGGATTAGCGTTACAACTCTAACTGCCAATAGCAGTAACGGTGGAACCAGGGAGCTGAAGGGGAACATAGAGCGCCGAGCAAGTATCACGTGGGGTGTCAGCGGCTTGAATTCCTTCCCTTATCTGTGGTAGTAGTGTGCGATGGCGGTCTCTAGTGTTGTGGAGTATTGTATGCAACTACACCTACAGACCATTAGCTGTAGTTGGATTGGATGCCAGCTCCCATAGTTCTTTGAGGTATTGCTCCTGTTTTCATGAGCCTCCAGCGGTATCACGATTAGTCTGCAAACGAAAAGCTGGCACAGTAAAAAGACTCCCTGTTCCTGAATGGACGTAAACTAGTACAGGTACTAGTAGATTAGATCACCAAAGAAGCAGGACTATCAATTTGATTTTTTTTTTTTAAACTGGCTTGGCCTTTCTTGATATTTAAGTTCTGCATTTGAAAAGATTGAGGCTCTGAGAGCCCTGTCCTTTTACTTTAACCACTTGATGGTAGATTTGTTTTTATTTTTTTTTGTACTCTTAACAATAGCTGTTTTAATATTTCTTCAGTGTTAGCTGTAAATTCCTTCTATCTATCTTACTGTACCCAAACAAATGAATAATATTTTTCAAAATTAGAGATAGCGACAAGGCATTTACCCCCTGGCCCAGCCCGCCCTAAATCTAAAAACGGCGGCCGTTCGGGCACACACTAAAGTGGCCAATGCTGCCGCACGTCCACAAGGGCCGTCTATAATGCGGGACAGAAGCCTGCAACCGTGATCGCGGGGACCCTGCAGCTTACCTGTGCGTGTGCGAGCAATGTGTCTTGTTCCGCCCGGGACAAGCAGGAACACAGCGGAGTCATGTGACTTTACGTCACATCACATGACCCTTTTTTGGATGTCGGTGTGGCAGCGCCTGTCCTGGTGTGTGTGTTTGGGTGTCGGTGTGGCAGAGCCTGTCCTGGTGTGTGTGTGTTTGGGTGTTGGTGTGGCAGCGCCTGTCTTGGTGTGTGTGTGTTTGGGTGTCGGTGTGGCAGAGCCTGTCCTGGTGTGTGTGTGTTTGTACATTACATCAGTATGCATTAGAAAACCAGGAAAAGTTGGGCAAGGATAGTGGGCTGATTTCTAGGCGCAATGGGCCACTTGACTTGCCCCCCCAGGCCGTAGGCTGCCAGCCCTCCCCGGGATAGTGACATTGTAATGCTAACATGTCATAAGTCCCTAAATCGCCTCCGACCTGTACATATTTTTCAAAAGCAGACAACACAAAAAATGTTATTGTGAACTGTCCAGGGGAAGAAGATGTAGGCTATGCCTGTCTGTGTCAGCTGTATTAAATGTTCTCTGAATCCTATAGAACCAGAGTCTTTTTAAAAAGGAAAATGCAAAAAATCACTCATTACCGTGGGGCACAATAAGAGTAGGGCTGCAACAAATAATCGATAATCATCGATAATGAAAATCGTTGCCAACAAATTTCATTATCGATTAGTTGAATCGATTATAAGATTATAAAATACCCCTCGTTTTATAATCCGACCTCAAATAGAGGTCGGATAATAACACTAAGACCCAGATCCCCCGCAGCCCTGCAGGGGACCTGGATCATCCTCTTGGACAGCCGGCGGGGGAGTCTGTGCGATGCGCGCAGACAACCTCCGCTACAGTCCTCCACTTCAGCCGAGGCTACTATGATTTACACCAGCGTGACCTTCCAGTACTCCACCACAGAACCCCTGGCGCAATGTTCGCCGGCTGCCAGAGAGGAGGATCCGCTGCAGGGGATCCAGATCATTCTCTCTGGCAGCCGGTGGGCGTTTGTGTGATGCGCGCAGTCATCCTCCGCTACTGCTGGAACTTCCACTGGGGCTTCTATGAAGGAGCAGAGGTTGTCTACGCACATCGCACTAGACACCAAGGAGTCTGGAGCAGGGGGGTAAGTCTGGGGAGGGGGGCATATTGGGGGGCAGGGGGGCATATCTGAGGGGCATATCAAGGGCACAGTGGTATATAGGGAGTCATAAGGCATATCAGGGGGCAGAGTGGCATATAAGGGGTAGAAGGCATATTTGGGGGGGCCGAGTGGCATATCTGGGGTATAAGGCATATCAGAGGGCACTATGGCATATGGGGGTACAAGGCATATCTGGGGGGGGCAGAGTGGCATATCTGAGGGTATAAGGCATATCAGGGGTATAAGGCATGAATAAATGAAAAATGTACATTCATTTTTTTATCGGATTAATCGAAAAAATAATCGGCCAACTAATTGATGAAAATAATCGTTAGTTGCAGCCCTTAATGAGAGGATCTTACTTTAAGGCCCTCTGCCCAGCATGACAGACAATGAAAAATTTTTATAGCCTAGGTGCACAAATAATTAACATTTTACTAAGGATAGAGACGAGTATTTGCATCACTCTCTTTACTGTCGCTTAATAGCAGCAAAGAAAAAGAACTAAAACCTGAGCTGGAAATCTCTGCTGGACCTGCCGAAGAGTAGACTCCCTTCATCACGTCCTCATCATAACAGGAAAATCACACAACCACCCTGACCCCTCTGAGCTGAAAGAGAACAGAGTGAAATGACACTCATCATTATGTTACAAAGCTAGATTTATTAAGCACAGAGTCAATGATAATTCGCAAACTGAAACCATGAAAAATAGGACATAACACAGTAGAGCAGGGGAATACTAGTCTCCTGTCTTTAAAATTTGATCATGCACCTAGGCTAGAATATTGTTTTATTTTAATAATACTAAAAGACAGGAGGTGCCTTTTTGCATTTTAACGCTCCAAAACCAAAGCCATAGCCGCTAAGTATAACTGACAAAAGTAAAAGGTCCTAAAAGTCGAGACCAATCTGCCACACGCAGAATGTCCGCCAGACTCCCTCCTGCCTTTAATGCCCCTGAAGCTCTCAGACCCACCTAGCCAGAGTAGGCATAGAAACTGTTCGAAAAGGTTTACCGTAACACATCAGCAACTGCGAGGACTTACAAATGTAACATAGAGGTGGAAAAGAGGTAGGTACTGAGGCACTTAGCGACACATGGTGTGGAATCCACCTGTTGTCGCGTGCACCAAGAAGGCCAGACTCTCCAGACTGGTGCAGAGTACTGATGATGAACTCTATCTGGCCTAGTAGGAAGGAAGTCATTGAGGTAGATCTGATACCCCGACAAAGAGATAACCAGTTTGAGGAGCTTTGTACAACACCAAGGGGTTGAACAATAAGTTGAACTGCCAAATTTGATTATTTCATCGGAACTAGAGGGATTTCCAATGATCTGTATGGATAGGAACTGCAAGGTAAGCACCCTTGAGGTCTAACTTGGTAAACCAATCTTCCACTGTCAGGGTCCGCGGCGAGGCAGAGAGAATCCTCGCCGCAGCAACTCACCTGAGTACCTGCCGATAGCGGGTACTAGCTCCCACACCGCCACAACCTCCACCAGCTCCGGCAACTGTGTCTAGGCGCGCGCCCCCTCCTGCCTTTTCTAGCTTCCTGGAAGACGTAGCTTGGGAACGCAAGTCAACGGCACCACGCAGGGAGGTAGGGCGACATCTAGTGGAGGATTTAAAAACTGGCACTGAGCTTCACTCAGTGCTCAGTTATTGTTCCATACAGAGCTACTTAGTTTGCTCCGTGATTCTGATTCCTGGTTTTGACCCTTGGCTTTGTACTTCGTTGATCCTGTCTTCTGGTAACCCGACCTTCGGCTTGTATTCAGACTTCGCTGCTCTCTCCCGCCATGACCTTCGGACTGTTTCTGGTTTTGCCTTGTCTTCTAAACCTTCCCGCAGCTCCTGGAAGATAATCTGCATACTGCTTTCTTTACCTCGTTCCTAACAGCTTGACACCCACTAGCATCAGAGCAGAGATGTAGGTTACATGCCTGTGATGTAGGAACGGCTGGAAACTTGGCCCTGCGGTCGTCCAACCCTAGATGAGAAACGCTGGACCAGTTACACCTTCCGCATAGGGGTCTTGGCTTTGTTCCAAGCCGGCATGACAATACATGTCTGTTGAGCTCCTTTACAAAGGCGTCTAAGACAATAAGCCATTTGGTGATGCTTCCAATTCCTTGAAACCCGGTTCCGCCGGCCACATGACCATTCATAAAAGAAACTCTTTCGGCGGCAAACCATTCCCAATCACAGATCAAGTTTGCTATTGACAAGATTTGCCTAATAGATACAATAACTTGCCTTGGGCCACCTTCAGGCCAGGTTGTATGCTGGTGAAGAGGAAGAAATAGTGTTAAGTGCTGTGACTGGAGATCCTGTACCCCGAGTGGGTACACCCGCCAGATGATTGCTTCCTTCCCAAGACTTCAGCGATTAACCCTGTCAGCTCTAAACAAAACTAGCGCTAGAGAGATGAAGCAGGACTTTGCAGGAATAGAGCTGTACTGGCACTGTAGCTAACCGAAATCTAGCTGATGTAGCGCTGATACTGTCCTGACAAGGGCCATAAGTGGTTATAGCAGCCTACCCCAAGCATCAGACAGAATCAATGTTGAGGTGAAAACACACATCAGGTAAGGAGATAATTCCATCACCACAAACAATACCCTGCCCAAACAGCTCAGCACCACAATCAGGGCACCAAGCGAAGCAATGCCCTTAGAACCCTAAATTGGTTTTCGGGATGATCCCAAGCGACTAGCGATGATACCTGGGGTATCGATGGATAGCTCGGGGTCCCTACATGATTAGGTCCAAAAGGCGGCTTGATACATGGACCGGACCCTACCCCTTTGACAGTCCGCAAAACAACCGGAGGGAGGCTCCACGGCCTTGGGTAGTCAACAAAAGGTGCTTAAGAAACGTATTTACCAAGGGGCTGATGCCGCAGGATCCCACACTGCTATTGAAGCAGTCCAGACTATCCCCAAGGAGGTGATATCTTTGCAAGCCATAGCAGGCTGCAGGTTATTACAGGTTTCTAAAATATTAGAAGAACAAAGGTCCAAAAGGCCTCCATCCTTTGTAGTGCGCATATGTAGAAATATACTGATCTCTGACAGCCGGGGAAGGTCTGCGCGATGGACGCAGACAACCCCCGCTGCTAACCGCACCTCCTCCCGGCTGCAGCGGAAGTTGTCTACACGAATCGCTTAGAGCTCTACACGCTGCCCGGACTACGCACCGGAGACTCAGAAGCTCTGGTAAGTTTGGAGGAGGGAGGGGGAGGAAGTGTTAAATGGGGGGCATAAGGCATTTCTGGAGGCAGAGAGTGCTCTGTGAAATACCTTTTAACCCTCTATACGCCACTCTGCCTCCTGAAATGCCTTATACCTCCCTATATGTGACTCTGCCCCATAATATGCCTTTTAACCCCCTAAATGCCAGAGTGGCATATAGGGGTATAAGGCAATTCTGGAGGCAGAGTGGCACATAGGGGGTCAAAAGGCATATCATGGGGCACAGTGGCATATAGGGGGTATAAGGCATTTCTGGGGCAGAGTGGCAAGCCAGGAGGCAGATGTGCATAACTGGGGGGGCAGGTTGAAAAAAAGGAAATAAAATCAAAATATTTTTCTCAATCATAGCTTTTATTAAAAAAAAAATGTTTACATGAATTAACATTTACTGGTAAAACTGTTTTCCAATAGGGTCGTCTTATATTCAGGCTTTTTCTTTTTTTCCTAAATTAATATTCAGACTTTGGGGGGTCGTCTTATAATCGAGCAAATACGGTATTTACAAGTTTGGTGGACTTGCGACAGGATAAAACCAATGTCTTGGAGAATATATATAAAATAATAGGGAAAAAATTTGACCAGTTATCAGAAGTAGTACTAACCCAAACAAAGTGGCACAACTTAATTGATGAACAAGACAAGATAGCAACACATATAGTAATGGCATCTCTACAAGTTATGGCCATCGCGGAGTGGGTAATAATAAAACACCAGACTATGCTACAATTGAGAATGGAAAAGGGAATAGATAAATGGATAACGAACAGTACTGAACAAGAAAATAAATATGAAACAATTATAGAAGACATAAAGGAAAGTTAATCAAACCCGTACACAGATTTGATAAAATATAAATATAAAGATATGGCAGCACACGAGCGTACTCTTCTCCTCAGATCATAGTCCCTTCTTTTTTTTGTTTGTTTTGTTTTGGTTTTGCTCTTTCTCTATGTAATTTGATTAATATACATTGATATGTACTGATGTATTTTTTTCTTCTCTTGTCTTTTCTATGTTTTTATAATAATAATAAAAAAAAATCTCAGCCAGGTAAGTAGAGACTTATGAGCTTGATATCTGTGCTGTGGGGTTATTTACATTGTCAGCATTCTATTCTGACTGCAGGGTAGTTAAAGTTTTACCCTTCGTTTGCTATGTATATAATTATGCTGTGTATTTCTGTTCAGCTGTGTTTGGTTATGCTATTACCCTGTCTCCCTCACCTGAAGCCTAGACCACTCACACCTGACCTAATGAACAGGCTTTATATCCCTGCCTCCCAGTAACAGAGTTGTGAATTCATTAAGTTATTTGGAGCTACAGTTCATGGCAGACTCTCGATCTGTCTATTGGATTTACCTGCCTGTTACCTTTTTGACCCGGACTGCCTTTTGGATTTACCCTTTTGCCAGCCTGTTGCCTGTTTCACCTGGACTGCCTACTGGATTTCCCCTTTTTGCTTGCTAGCTGTCCCAGACCCTTTTGGATACTTACCTGGACTTTTCTACCTTCATACTCCCCAGTAGACTGTATACATGATATGCCTCCTACTCTTCTGCTTATGGTGAGATGTCTGCTTTACCTATAACCAAACATTCTGCTTGTGTCATTTGTGAAGTGTGTTTCTATCACTGTATGCGTTCTTACACTCCTGCGCTCTGGACTGCAACATCCAGTTAAGGGCTGAGATATGATGAGGAAAATCAGAAATTCATTTTGTCGAATAAAATCACTAGTAGGAATCGGCACAGCTTTAAACAGATTGTGTAATTCTCTGAAGATGTAAGTAAAAGTATATTTATGGGTGCTTCCGTTGAACAGGCTGTTCTTAAGCCTATTAAAGGCAATGCATTGTGAGCCCGTACATGTACAGGCTTTGTCATGAAGGGGTTAATTATTTGCATACTAGCTGGTTTTCATGTGCCTATTTTTTTTAATTGCCCCTAATCCCATGAAAGGATACCATATCCATATTAGTAATTAAAAAAAATATTCACCCTAATATATAAAAAGGTAGAGGAAAAATCCAAATCTTCTGTTTGGGTTAGATTTGTGGCATCATTGGGCCATCTAGGAAGGTAAGTAGTTTAAGATTTTCAACTGATGTCCTTGCAGGAAATATATAGTTTGTCTGGGTTTGGGGGTCATTTCTCTCAGCATCATGAGATGCATATTCCAGGTCTAACTGTAGAACAATTATAACCACTTAGGTAGCACACATATGTGGCATCTATAGTATATGGTCAGGAAAAGCTGGAAATTAATCTGTTATGTTTTCTTTCCGGTTGCAGGTGTCGCATTGTATAGCATTTTCCCCAAAAATCGGAGCAGAAGAAGAAAAAAGCCATAAAAGAAACAGAGATACGTCTAAAAAATGTAAAAACATTGAATATTGAACATTATATGCAATAGTTTCTGACAGGCTAAGAAACATTAGTGAAATAAAATGTACTAAATGGTTATTCTCAGAGAAAATTAAAGAACGACACTAAAGGGTTAAGAACCATATTGGATGAATAATTGTTGCTCTGAATGACAGAAAAACATGAATATATAAAAGTGAAGGAGCATGATAACAGCAACTCAGATGGTGGATTATGTGACAAGGGAATAATATATTAAAACATATTTACAGACATATAGGATTTACTGACAGTATCATAACTGAGGGTTACAAGAAAATGTATTGATTTGGAAGCCGCACAATGTAAGTCACATAGTAAACAAACTGATTTCCATACAATAAACCCCTTAAGGACCAGGCTTTTTTTTGTACCCTTTGTGACCAAGGCAGTTTTAACACTTTTGTGGTGCTCCTGTTTAGCGGTAATTTTCTCCTCGCCCATTTATTGTACCCACACAAGTGTTTTTTCGGGACAAGAAGGACTTTTTCAAATACCATTTTTTTTATCATATTATCTAATTTCCTATTAAAAAAATATATATATATATATATAATATATATGATGAAAATTTGAAAAAACACCACTTTTTCTCACTTTTCTTTGAAAAAAATCTGAGTTTAGAAACACCCAATGTTTTCAGTACAAATTGTACTTCAGGAATGGATTTACAGCTCCTGGTATATGCCACTGTCAAACAACACCTCAATATGAGGTCAGAAACATCTCCCAAGTACAGTGATACCCCCTGCATGGATTTGTCAGGTTGTTCGGAGGTAAAATGCCACATTTGGGAAGTGCACATTTTGCCCCATATCCTAATTGGGCCATCTTTGACGCCGGCTAATTCAATGTACCCCATCAAACCATATATTTTTGAAAACTAGACACCCTACATTATTTCAAATGCTGGTATTTTAACTCGTTCCATCGTAGATCACTTTCTAAGATTTTAAATGCCATAACATACCAAGCACGTCATTGGTTGTTAATTGACCGTTTTTGCATAAGGTGCCTGGCCCATCAATAGGGGTTAAAGGGAAAAATACAAGTTTTAAGAAAGAGAATGGCTTCAAAGAACAAGAAAAAAATGGAAAGATTGATGACACAAATTGATAATGCTACACAAGGTACTTTAAAAAGAGGAATTATAATTTCACAATTCATATAAATATGGACAAAAAGACTAACGTAGGTAAGGATATACATTTTCAATAAAAAATACCTAAGTTTTATAACCTGAAATCCTTTATTGTATGCATGGAGAATTTTAAACCCAAATATGAAGGGTTTTACACTTTATTCAATTCCACACCAATCCTATTTACATATTGATCTATTTCTAACCAATACATATATTTTTGGCAATGAACTAGCGTGTAATATTGAGATGGCCTTAATATTAAAAAAGAAAAAAAATAGGCCCCAGTACAATTGGAGATTGATTGAAACATTAATTATAATAAATTAAAAAACTAATATTGCAGGAGATAAAACATATTTTATAATATTTCTAATGATAATATATTGTCTACTATATGGTGAGCCTTCATATGGACTTGTGAAAAAAAGGGTTTTTCTTATCAGCAATTAAATGTTCAATTGGCAAAATTAGAAGGGCTTAAAAAAATCATTCAGGATATCAAAGAAAAATTAATGCGAAAGCAATGAAGAGAAAAAATAGCAACCTTCTGCTTTTAAATCAGATTGGTACAGCAACAGGGGAAAAGCAGACAAACTAATAACAAATAAATAGAACAGAGAACGTAGTATATAACGGAAACGTTTATTAGCGCCAGGAAAAGTAGTAGAGGCTTTTTCGGATATTTATCAACAACTATACAGTATAATTTGAAAAGGCACTAGAAGGAACATAAAGAAGATAAAAAGGAGAAAATTATTTATATTTAGGAGTATTCAATTTTCCTAAATTAAATGAAAATGATATTAAAACCTAAAATACTTTACTATAAATGTATTATAATTAAAGAAAAATAAGGCTCCAGGGCACATCTTTTTTATAAGACTTGTGAATTGGAATTGACTTTGCTTGAATTATTCAATGGAATAATAATAATGAAATAAACACCAAAAGAAATGTTATTGGCAAATATAAGCCTAATCTAGAGAAACCAGATAAAGATAAGACTAACATGTCAAATTGTAGAACAATTTCTCTCAAATGTGAACACAAACATTTACTTCTCAATCCCAGCAGGAAGATTAAAACAAGTTATTGTTAAACTGATGCACGTAAACCAAACAGGCTTTATACCTCTTAGATCTGCTGGAGATATTGTTGGAGGCAATATAAGAAAAACTCTGAATACTATGTATACTGCTAAAGTTAGATGCAATCCTCTTCGCCCTATCGTTGGAGGCAGAGAAAACCTTTGACAGGGTCAACTAGATTACTTGAGAGAAATTATGAAATGTTTCGGAATATCTGGTTCCTTTCTAGATGCGATATGGGCACTTTATAATTCCCCAGGTGCAAGAATCATAAATTCAGGAGTTGTTTCAACTTAGTTTGACAAATGAAATGGAACCACAGGATGGGCTACAACACCCTGTTTCCCTTTAAGTGGACGGTGGTCCCATATGTTAAATATTTAGGCCTCCTTTTTTCTTCAAACTTGGCTCAAATGTACAAATTGAATACCCCCCCCCACACACTTTTGTTGAGGCAGGAGGAAGGTTGGGAAAGTTTAACCTTGCCTTCAGATGGCGCTATCACTTTTATAATATTGCTTTTCCTAGGCTACTATACCCTAGTGGCAACCTAAGAAATGCATAATATCTTTGTTCAAATGATAACTAACCACAATAAGGGGACTGAATCTCCTGAATGTATGTGAATATGATCTGGCAGCTTATTATAGAATAGCAGTGGATTGGCTCATTGGTGCACAACCTTTCGCTGAACTTGAGCAGCAAATGACCCCAGATGCGCACTTGGCCTCCCTTCTTGCACCTCCCACATTCTCCATGGTCTGAAGGTGTGAATCCTAACCCATTACTAACAGCTACATACAGGGCTTGGAGATTGACGAGGAGGCGTTTGGGTTAAAGTTGGGAGTATTCCAGATTCTTGCCCCTATGGAGGGGGGGGGCACATTTTGAATAAAATCCCATGTATATAACACAATATGTTGTCTACATGACAATTTATATGAAGCGTAATGGGGAATTACAGGGATGTGGCAAAGAGACAATTGAAACCATGTTCTATACATTACACTTTGAACCTAAAGTATCAAAAATAAAACTAAATAAAATTACAAGCATGTGGTACCACATCTCTCAAGATAACGTTATTGTTGCCAAAGTCATACAGTAGCATAATATAGTGTAACAAACCTAACGGAAAAAAACTAAACAAGTTATTTAAGTTAACATGAGCCAGGGGCTTGGCCTCGTAAATGACGTGACTTATGTAATAGGTCACGTCACAAGGTTTAGTTGGTGTATAAGCACATGTATTCAAGCAATGCTTACATGTGTGAAGGGGCCTATCTGACCCCTAAGCCCTGACATTGTAAAGAGAATTTACGCAGGCTGAGCTGGCATCGTGGAACATCTCAAAATATTTTTTACGTAGACGCCCTGTAGCATCACCAAACACCTTAAATCAGTCCCCAATGCACCCATGGCTGCTTTCCAAACACGATAGGAGTCACTAAGGAGGAGCCAATAATTCAAGGTTTTATCATATAGGTAGAAAGTGTTGCTTTGTATATGTGACATGCGTTCCAGGGTTCTATGAGATTCTAAGGTGTGTAGCACATCATTAAGGTATGAATTAGTTTTTATATATTTAGGATAAAAATGTTTTAAAAACTGTTCTTGGGTAGTGAGCATCAAATGTATTTTTAATTTCATATTTTTACTGGAAAGGGTATGAGATATTCAAGTACTTTTTAAACTTTGTTTTCTTTCCATTATTTATTGCAATGTCTTTTGTAGAAAGCAAGTGTCCACATATGCTTTTTGGAGTCTTCATAACTGGTAGGTATCCCTTAGGATGTCATAGTGACATTATTGGATTCCTGTAATAATGTATTTCTTAAGCTTTATTTTTATATTACAATTTTCAATGTTTTCAATCGTTTTTAATGTAATCACTTTTTTGGTCATGACACAGCAGCAAGCGAGTCATCACAGATCGTAGCATGGTCTGTACAGGGCCCTCAGGGTTTCTACTACACTGTCCAATGAATCCGATGTTATGAACAGTGTCATTGCTGGAAAAGAATCAACACATTCAAGTGCTGTCAGTGTAACGATGCTCACACAAAGTGCAATTACAATGTCTCAGTGATTATTTCAGCTGGCAGAGGTTCTATGATGTTCTTACGGTCACTCATGATCTGTGAATGCTTGGAATGGGGCACTGGTGTTCTCATTCTTCACCTACGTCATGCATATGCAAAACATGTTACTGCAAAATGTAAATCATTATTACAAATACTATATATCATGTTTGCCTGCCAGCTGCATGAGTCCCTTTCTCAGGATTATTCCGACAAAATCATAACAGTTGACAACTAAGTCCTTGCATTCTCACTGACGTATCTAGGGCCTTTGTAACTGAGGTCACTTTGATGCTCTTTTAATTATTGCTGACTGGACATAAAAAATATACAAAGATTAGCTACACTGGATTTCAATTATGAGATATTAGGAAGAGACTTTTAGCTGAGATGCTCAAGCATCACTGTGAAGCTGAAAGCCTGTCCCTCATCTGTTTGTCACTGAAACTGAAGTAAAATCGATAAGTTTTAAATGCGCTGCCTTTATATAGTGTCTTTCTGCTGCTTTAAATGCAACAACAAACAATACAAAGTATAAGATGACTTTTTTGGCTGAATTCCCTATTTTAGTAAGTAAATTAGAAAAGGATAGACAGCTTCCCATGTTCTTGTGGGTTGCATTGACCTTTTCTTGCTTCCTGGCATTACATATATCCCTTGCAACGTTGAAATCCAGCATGGAAAATTACAGTCTTGAAGTCAGGAAATCGGATGTAAAAATTATGCACACTCCCACCTCCTAAAGTTAACGTTTTTTTTTATATATATATCAAATTTTTCCCAGACTATGCTTCAACATAACAGCCACTTCAAAACATCAGTAACAATCAAAAACACTCCAAAAGTTTATGGCTCAATTTGTTGATCCAGCTATCTTATCTTCCTGCGAGAATCTGTAACTCATGAGGGGCACAAGGACAGTCTTATAGTTCACTTACTGTTCTAAAGCAGTTGCAAAACATTACTTTTCTTGATGTGGCAGATGTGAAAGTGTGACCCTAGGTTTCTGTCAACATACTTGCCACATTTACGTAGTTCTCTTCAAGTTATGCTTTGTGGGTCCTAAGCTGCTGCTCAATCTGTTTATATGTTGGTGCCACCTTTGGACCTAAACTGCAACATCTCATCAACATTGAATTAACTTTTATATATTTTGTTTAGGAAATAAATACTTTGAATATAAACTGTAAATAGGTCAAGACTTATGTGCTTTTCTTATTCTGGGGGTGGCAAACATAAGTGGTCCTTCCAGAAAACGGTACTTCAATATGATTTTTGCAGGTAGTCTTATTTGGTACATTCTAAGGTTGTGACTTGATTATGATAATTTAGTGAATTGCTGTTAGTTTCTGTATGTCTGTGGATGTGACAAAGCAAGGAGAGAAACTACTAATGGTGGAAGAAAAAAATAGATGTTGAAATGTGACAATAAAATATATGGGGATACACCGTGTTTTCAGAAATAAAGAAAAAATTGCTTTGACAGATTAACCTGGCTGATGTTTCTACTTTTTCTTCATTCATGATTGATGGTGATACATGTGTACCCAGTTAGTACCTGCTCCTCTGTTTCCCCTGTCTCTCTCATCGAGAGCTTTTTTGCATATTACTGTTGCTGCTTACAGAGTGGAGCCTACGTTATAAGCAGCTCCGGTGATCCTTTGTTACGGATCCAGACATACACACACATGAAAAATGGGAAACTATACAGGTGAAAGGTTTAGCTGAGACTTACAGCGTTGATCTCAGGTAACTTTAAGCCCCATACATGTCTCTGTCAGAGCCAAGCCAACTACAGCTCACTTTCTTGATCAGGATTATTAGCCTTTGCCCTCTGTATGGATGCCTTTCCTTATTTTTTCTGAAAATAATAAGAAAAAGAGAAATTGTATGTTTGCATGGTCATGAGTGTTTTGGTTAATATAATTAACTTCACTAGGCAAGGTTAAATACGTCCAGTAGGTGGCTGGCCTTGTCTCATTCCAACCAGCTCATCCAGCAGAATAGAAGGATCAGTAAGTATAGTAAAAGGCTGCCATGTTCCCATCCAGAACTGCCTTACCTCTGGCAGTGGAGGGGACACGGAAGTCCCGATGGGTTCCAGAACCTAAAGTGGCATTCCTACCGAAATCCAAGATGACAAGCACAACCCCACTATGTCCTGTCTCCCGATTTACTGTCTTCGGTAAAACATGCCCACAGGAAGCAGGATTGCGGCCTTCTGTGCAATCACACTTGGATTGCTGCCAGGATACATTAGGCTTGTATCAAACCACTACACAGAAAATGGTTTAAGACTTTTTTGTGAGGTGGCACTGCAATTGGCAACTTCCAATCTTCTTGAACCACTTGTTTAAATAGCAACTGGTTAAATAATCCTGTTAACGGTTCTGCCAATACACTCCAAAGCACTTTTAATTGAGTCCCATGGGTTTATCTATTTTTTACTTTAGAGAGTTGAAGTAGAATGTCTTCCACTGTAAACCTTCATATTTTATATAGCTCCCTATTATTCATTTCAGAGATCCCTCTTTTTCACTTTTCTCTGTAAAAACTGAACAGAAGTATTTATTTAGGTAGTCAACTAGATCTTTATCCTCATTAAGATAACCCCCTTCATTTATGTTTAGTCTACTTATTCAGTGTTTATATTTTCTCCCTTCACCTATATTTCTAGAAAAAGTTTTGTCACCTGTTTTTAGTAACGAGCCAATGTTATCCTTCTTGTGTGTTTTGGAATATCTAATATGTTTTCTCTCCTTAAGCTTAGCTGTCATATTTGGTCACATTCTGAGTCTGCTTATAGTTCCTAAATGATACCGTCTTCTCCTTCAATATTTGTTCAGGTAGCCTTTGTACGGGTAAGTGAGGAAAAGGGGGGTGAACTTCAGGACAGTTAAGTCATTAGATAACGCTACCCCTGCCACTCTCAGAAAAAGATCCCAAGTTCCATGAGATTAACATTAAGCAAAATGCCTACAAGCAATTGCACAAACTGCCAAAACTTCCTAGCACACAGGTTACATGCATTTGAAAGTAATGTATTTAATTGCGATAAAAACTGTGACAGCATTTCCATTTTAATTGTAACTTTCCTTGTTGCAGAGGAACATAGTCGTGTTTTAGAAAGATAAGAAATGTTGATTGTATTTGTATTGTTGTTTCTCAGTGGCACTGTTTCTGTGCATCTTCAAGATTCCTAAAGTGTTAAGAAAACTATGTGAATATTTCCTGAATCAAGGGTCTTGTAGATAAAAGAGTGGGATGGCGTTCTTGATATTTCTGAATCAAAACCAAAGTATCTCATTTACAAAGTAGCGTTTTATCATAAGACACTCTCCAGTGTCTGTTGACACTTTTTGGCAGATAGAAAATGACTTATGGCTAAGAAAAATATGTGGTTCCAAATTCCTCAGGTCTTAACAAACTTTTATTTGCTCCATTGGCAGCCAAAAGTTCAAATGGAAAGTGAGAGAGCTCTTTACTCTGAATAGTTGTGATAAACATTTTTGGCAGCTTGCTATGACATTGCAATGGAAGTATCTCTACATTTCCACAATATACCACGTAACCTCTTTTCATGTGTGCATTGATTCTTTATGAAGAGTGAGTTCTTCCATTATTTGTAGAAGGAACTATGCGTTTAGAGCATTAGGTCAAAACTGGGTGCTGGTGGGTATCCCTACTGATGATAATTCTGTATTGCCTATTTTAGCTATGGGCATCTGCCATGTGATAATCATAATCATATAATTTATATCATTATAATAAAATAATGCAAGAGAAAACTGAAAATTACACGCCATACTGTTTTTTAAATAATAGACAATAGATTCTCACCACTGCATCCATGTTTAAAGGGAAATTTGCTTTATTACTAGTATGATATTAAACTATTGTGCAGACAAATCTGGTCATCCTAAGCCCATGTGCTATTCGGGAAAGTCACATATAATTTCCCAGGATATTTCAAATGGTAGTATTTTACTTTAAAACATTTTTATTATAATTTTTGCAGAAAGAAAAAAGAAGACCACAGTACCGCATGGTGGTACAAAAACATTACATCGTCAAGCAAACATTATCCAGTATTAAACATTATATAAAGATATGATTATTAATGTGATTGTGTATAGTATGTTTTACAACATTATCTGATGACATGTGAATTATATTGTTAAGCCATAAAGTTTTGCAGTGAACAATAAATTCAAATTACCAAAAAAATGGAATGTGTTATTTTGTGATAGAAGACAACACAATAATTCACCTGGAATATCTAGATAGAGATTTAAGATGGGATGATTGAAGCTCCTCCATGTCAAGAGTTTTTAACCAACAACGATATGTGAAGCAAATGCAAGCTGAAAGAGTGTAAAGCTTTGTATGGTGGAACCAAAAAAAAAATACAAACCAAAACCAACAAAACATATGAACTGCATGAAACATAATTAACACCACACTCCCATTATAAATAACGACTTCATTGCTGTTGTTGAGATAGAATAAATTCATATATTTGCCTCCTTTTTAAATTTGTTTACTTTTTAGATTTGTTTTTGCATTTTCTTGGAACTGGATGCTTCCCCTTGTAACGTCACCATGTAGTCCCTGGAGTCTTTATTATTTTTGGATGTTACCTTTATTTATTTACTGTTTAATTAAAAACATTTTTTAATGGTTTTTATTTTATATTTTTTATTTTATGGGTTCCATTGCTCTTCATTGTTGATCGCATTGCCTATGATCAAGCTGCAGGGGGAGCTCAGAGGTCTCAGGAGGGTCTGGATAGACCCTCTTGCAACATCTTTACTTTGTTTCTTGCAAGCAGAAGAACACCACCATCTTGTCAAAGGCATTCTGCCTCTCACTGTGGCACTTGTGATCGATCCAGAGATTTTTTTTGGGTGTCTGTGAAGAAAGCGATCTTTAAATTGTCCTAAAACAGTTCTAGTGTTTACATAATGTTTTCAGGAGACAAATACACTTGCCACTTATCATACCGCCTGTGGTAAACAATGGAATGGTTAGCCTTAATTTCCTCAACTGGACACTCTGACTATTGAGAGTCTATGGAAGACTTCATTAGCATTGCCATAAAATCAGCTCAGAGTGGTGTTTGAGCAGAAAGTCACCCAATATACCACTCGACCATCAACGATGGTAGCCTCTAGGTCTGCATATAAAGTAAGTTTATTGGAATAAAGATAGCTAAGTCAATCCTAGTCCACATTACAGTATACAGCTCTGTAGTCCATACACAAGTAGAAGAATATTTTTTTCACGGAAGTTCCTTTTAACTCCAATTCTAATTCTACTGTAGTTATTGGTGTTTATAGATTACATCAATATGGTGACTGAACATTCTTGTTTTTCAATGACATAGATCCTGCTTGTTATCTATCCTTGGAATTATCTATTGAATCCCCCTTCAGACTAATGCAAATTCTAACCATGAACTATATCTTAATACTTAGTATATCTTAATTTATCTTTATTATTAGGTTATCCAGTATTCAGCCAATTGCTGCTGGCTGAATATCATGGGTTCTCTAGTTCACCAACTACCAGACAGCTGGCTTTACACCATATCCTGATTTAAATATTTTGAAAGAATATGGTAAATGTGCAATCCTTTATAAATCTGGCAATACCAAGGCTACCAGAGTTTTTCATATGTATTGTATACAGTGAACTCATACGGTTTAACACTCCTTAATCCCATTTTGCATGCATAAATTTAGATAAGTAAGTAAACAGTATCATTTTATCTCACTTGAAATGTTATCACCTCATGCTGTGTTATTCTACATAGCTGATTTATCAAATGGTCAAATAATTCTCACTCTTTGATGAATGAGCCTATAGAATAACACAGCATGAACTGATATTATCTTACATGAGATAAAGCAGACTCACTTGATAAATCGTACACATAAGATGGAGAGAAAATGTGGTTATGATATTAGTGAGAAACCCATTATATATATATATATATATATATATATATATATATATAACATTGTGTTTCACTTTCATGCATTCTTACAAATATTTGTAACTTTAATGATAGCTTTAATATTTATGATATTTAGAAAAATGAGTCATATAAAGGTTTCTATTTTTATTGAGTTTCTTTGTGTATACATAATAATATGGCCCTTTCATTTGCGTAAGGCACCAGTCCTGAAATATTATAAATATATAGAAAGATAGAAAGACATACATACATACTCACAGGAACCACATATATACACACCTGAAATGTCAGTAACATATCAAAATACTTCTATTGATTCTATATCCCCAACGTCTATTGTGTTCATTGGTTTTATCTAATATTTATTTTTAGTACTTGTGACAGGGACCCCCATAAACCTTACACTGTAAGGAATTTAAGGATTTTTAACCCTGCTAATGTTAAGCACACATTGTATTATCTATACACACTGCTAAAATGATTTCGTGCACATAGCCCAACTTGTCTTATCTCAATGTATTTTTCAAGTAGTTTGAATGGCCTACATATGAGGCAGGAACTGATAAGCATTGTCTCTACCTAAGAACTAGGGAGGCCTATGGAAATGTATTTTTTACAACATATAGGAATCTCCAATGAAAACCAGTATTTCACTTTTCCAGTAAGTTGTGCTTGAAGCAATGGTGACTGAACCCCGAGCAAATTGTGAAAGCATTTTTACCAAGCTCCTCATCTCTGGCACGTTTGCCACATATTATGATTCAGTCCATTCAGCCCCAGGATTGCTTGTAGCGATAACTGCATATTTACGTATTGCATTTACAAATGACTAGTTTTATGTCAACTTCAGTAGATACTTCTGAGATCCCAAAAGCTTATGTGACTCATCTGACAAATATATTGTCATTGATTGAGGACTCTATCTTGTCTTGGACACATATAGCTAGTGCTACAGTATATCTATTTGATGCATGACAGGTCCTTTGTGCCAGTTGGCTGTTATTACAGTTAAAAAAAAGATATGGTATTTCACAGGGACAGTATTCTTCTTCCTCATGCGATGTTTATTATTTACCATTTTATATTGTTTTATATTCATATTCCGCAGGGCTGTCCATTTCAAGCAACTGCAAGTTTCTAACCAATTTACGTTATATCACATTACATTTATGTTTATAGCGCCAGCAGAGTCTGTAGTGCTTTACAATCATTGTCAGTATAATAAATTTAAATTCACAAACAATAAGAAACTGGTGCAAAAGGAGAAGAGGGCGCTGCTGGTTTGCCTATTTTTGGAATGATGTTTTTTTACGTGGTATTCTCTTTAAGCATTGGTCCCATCCGGCAATATATTTTTCTCTGCAGAGTATACTTGAATGAAAATGTAACCAGTTCTTTAGGAAGTGAATGCAGTCATTAGTCATACGACGACTGTGGTTTATTGCATGCTCGCATTACACTATTTTAACATTTTCTTTTTACTTATATCTCAGTTCAGTCTAACCACTGTATGTATTTCTTGGACAACATTATTCCACATATAAATATCATTTTCATGTATTTTGCCGTTTATAGTTCGTAAACGTTATGAGGAATTTGCATTGTTTACATTTTTGAAATTGAAGAAATCAACAGAGTAATAAAGTAATAAAATCAGAGTAATAAATTCACTTTTTTGTTAATATTTTGAAGAAAATATAGTTTAGCAGTTTCCAAAGTGTTTTTTGATTAACAGAATTGCACATTACCTGTCATGGGTGCTTACAATACACTAGTTCCTTAGATGCTTCTGACATGCACTCCATAACTAGCCTTTTACCATTTTATATCATTTTAATTATTTCTTACTTGTTTTATAAGATATTTTTTTTTAGATATTTATTGGGGTATAAGTTTGTCTCTAATTATTTTTTATTTTAAAAAAAACCAGACCATTTTTATGTTCTAATGATTAATGATAAGTTCTCAATATGTAAACAGTGTGCATTCTGTATGGTACAGCTTCTTTAAAACATTAGTTTTGTTTTTTTTCACCTATTCTAAGTTTCAGAAGATATATATATATATATATATATATATATATATATATATATATATAGCTTGTATTCCAGTAATAAATTGTTGTATTCTAATTTTAAGATTTTACATACGCAAACTAAAAAGGATAAAATTTAGTGGTTATATATTTGGTGGCCTTTTTTTCATTTTTGTAGAGCTGTGGTAAGTAACTAAATATCTAGCATGCAATTAATATACAACACATGTCAAGAGGTGGCTCACATGCAGAACGCATGTATTTATAGGATACTAATGTAGTTTGATATGTTTTGAATCTTTGATTCCACTTAGTACGATTAATATTTTTAAATATAGACTGCATGCTAGCATTTATATGTTGTATTTGCAAATTATAAGTTAAATAATTAGTACTTTTCTAAGTATAAACGAGATTATAATGAAATGTTAATATTTGTCTACATATAACTTTATTTGCGGGTTATCAGTTCATTATGCTATATATTGTAGAGTCTGTGAGTCCAAAAATCAGAGCTCTTCTAATAGTTCCAAAATTCATTACAAATGAAGAGCAAATAAACAATTGAATTAAAACATATCTAATTTCTGACACTATAGAAGAATATTTATTTGTGACCTTAAACATAGTGGCTTTCACAAAGTCAACCATGTAGGGGAATGAGCATTTACTAATGATCCCGAAATGCATGTTACAATAAAGTGGATAATGTACTGATGTGAATCCCAAAGACCTTTATTTATGGTACACTAGGACATATAACTGGAAGCTTTTTTATCCAGAAATGGTTTAAGATAATAACACTTTTTGATTGTCCATCACCAATATGTTGTGTAGCAACTAGTCCTGATGTTTTTTTTAGATATAGGAAAGGCTGAACTAGATATAGGAAAAGCTGAACTTGATGGACGCATGTCTTTTTTTCAACCTATATAACTATGTAACTATGTAACTATGTAAAAATAAGGGTACCAGGTCAGCAGATTTTGGAAGGTCATTGTGCTTGCTCACTGATGCACACACTATGTTTGTTTACTAGCTGTGTTGCAAAGAGGGCCATTGATGCACTTCAAGTGCCACTCTAGTCAGGTTGTCCCTAAAAGAGCAATCATGTGTGTGTGATACTAGTCCTCACAAAAACCCAAACTTCCCAAGACATAAACATATGACACCATTCAAGATGCTCAGTGCAACAAAGATAGCTTCAGTGCAGAGGAGGACTTGCAGCTTTCAGCCCAAGAGACAAGTCCAGCCAAGTGGTCCAGTATTGAAGCCAATAAATAAACCAATAAATGTAGCAGGCAAAACTCACCATGTGCCCTATCCAGCCCTGTCAAAAACACATTTACAGAAAGACAAAACATACAAAACCTATGCAAAACGTTTCAGTTAGTGGCCCAAAATCCACAAATCATAGAAGCCTACTCTGCGAAGTAGCCTATTTACTCTTAGACTCCATTAAAGATGAGGTTCTGCATCAACCTCAAAAAGGGACTTCCTTGCACAGAAAGGATGATGAAAGGCAAGATTAAAAATGGTTCCAGTTGTGCAGTAATTTTGGTATATTGAGAATCTCCATACTTGGCAGCCCAAAAGGCTTGCTGAGCATCATGGGAGTCTTAGCCAAGGACCTTAAAGAGTGCATTCATCTAGTATGGGAATTATAGATAGGCCATGACTGCTAGCCTGGCTTATGGAAGTCTGTCTAAGCATCACGGGAGTGTTAGGACAGAGTGGATGATGTTGCAGAGGTTGCATCTCCCAGATCAAGGGTCAATCCCTGTTTATTGGAAACTTTCCGAGCTGTTGATAATTCGGGCAGGAGATGCATAAGGTCAGGAGTTCACAAGATCTCCCGTATCCAAAAGGAAGGTGGTACAAAAAAAAAATGCAAGCCACGCTGGAAATCAGGGCTAAATTAGGCTAGTTCAAATGTGAGAACCGATACTCATTTCTCAGAGTGGACACTCAGGATGACCAAATCCGCCTTGTCTCTGGAATATTGTGCTGTATCAGCGGCATTTGCAATGTGTGATTATGCGACTCTTGATAAAAGTCTCTTCTCTGAGAAGCAGGTATCGCAGGCAAGGGGGGGAATCCTATTAGAAACAGCGAAGCGGAAATGTAGAACTCTCTGAAACTACAACAGAATAAATAACTCAAGACATCTTGTAAACAGTACGGTCATAACCCTGAAATATTAAACAGCTCCGGTGGGATCTGCTGAAAGGGGAGCTGAGACTCACTATCTCATTCCGTCTACCTTTCTCTTCATCGGTTTGTTTATCTCAAAGTAATCTCCTTCTGACTTCACCATCACCGTGTTTAGAAGAAAAGCCCAGGAGATAATAAACCCGTGCCACTTGGTTCTAGTTTACTCAGCTGGGTCGAATGCCGTTCTTCACGAGGCATCTGCACAGATAAATGATATAGTATATACATGATCGTTAATATATCTCCTGTGTGATGCGGTAACGCTGCTCTCCGGTACCGGGGCAGGCAGCCTGTGTTCTGCACGCATTTCTAAGATATGCAGAGTGCGGAAAGTAAAAGATCCCGCTTGTACAAATAAAGTGTTAAATGGTGATAAGACAAGGTCAGTAGGTGGCCTGGACCCCTAAATGAGGTACGTGTGTTGTGCATTTATTTTATTTTTTGTGTTTTTTTTTTGTTTTTTTTATGGCACACGATAGTTTTGTGGGAAGCGTAAACAAAAACATGTATTTATATTATAATTATTCTAAATACATAAATCATTTTTTTTTAAAATAAATAAATCCAATGAGTTGTACAAAGAGACAAGGAGACCCGAACAATCCAACAGATCAATACTTTCTAAATTCAGCAAAAAGTGGTCAAATACCGGTAAGTGAAAATTGTGTTAGCAAAAGATTCCTAAGTGGTTGTTAATTTTAATAATGTGCTGATTATTTGATTTGATTTTATGGGAGAAATTAGCTAGTTTAGTTGTGTGCCAGAATTATTTAATACTAACTAAAAAGATACGTTTTTATACTAGCAAGCCATTGGAAGTTCAATTATATCTCTGTTTTATGCATAAACCCAAATATATATTGTGTTGCACAAATCTTGTTGCCTCCTGAAGCACGACGAATATTTTGCCCATCTTTAATCCCATCCTCCACTTTTTTTTAGATTTAAAACGATGATGTTAACAGGAACGATCACTGCAATACAGAGTCATAGTTCAGTATACTTCATAGTTTTTTTTCCCTGGGAAACATTTCTAGATTTATTGATATCAAGTATGCGATCTAATGAAACATTTTCCTTTAAAAGTCATTATGTATGGGTGCAGATAATGCACTCGTTATGTATTTACTATGTATTTAATTGTGTATTCTTTCACACTCATAGAGTTATAGGAGAGAAAAAAAGTTATAAAAAAGTTGTTCAAAGAAACGCAAAACATATTTTATACATTAAACATTTATTCGAAGACATATCTGAACCTGTCTGGAGAACAAAAAATATATTTTTATATATATAAATCTATATATCTGACATTAGAGTTATATACATGACTATCAAAGCCACTTCTCTAGAGGTAAGAACATACTGTACAAAAGCTGCAGAGTTCTTGGTCCAGCAAGACTCACGACAGGAAAATGGGCAAGGCCGCACGGTTAATATAAAACATGGGGTCTTTGCCTTCATTAAAAAAAAAAGTTTATATACATTTGGTCCTCTCTTAACAAACAATGTATCTCCGTCCATAGTCATTTTTGCTATAATCTGAACTGCCCCCATTCTGGGTATTGCCTTGTCCTATTTAGTCCCTCCATAGGGGTCAAGATGCCGTAGTCCCACACAAACGACTTGTGCCAACCACTTCTTTAAGGTCACTTTCGGGTTTTCCGGCAACCATAAAAGGCCATGTCTGCCAGCAAAAAAAAGATAGAAAAACAGGGGTTACCATAGCATATAGTGCTGTTTCAGGGGTAATACTCCAACAACGGCATTCGAGACAAGAAATGAAACATAACGATTATATCTGGTATACAATGTATACGTTTTCATATCATGAGGGCATTCCTACATCCATAGATTTTAAAACATACAAAGAAATATCCATCCATCCACCCATCCCTTTTCTATCATCTATACAGAAATGTATTCGCAGAAACCACTAGCAATGCTTTACTGGAGGCTTATGGGTTCACGTTTAGTGTGGGATGCTTGGAAGAACAGGATTAGCCATGCGAAAGATAACAGTTATACGCACAGCCGTATCTTTCCACTGGAAAAAAGAAAAACTCAACGCTTGTATTAAAAGCTACGCTTGTATCAAAACGCACTCCACCATTACAAATGAACTGTAATATATAGTTAGAGTATAGCTGGAAGTATACATATTATACATACGACTATTGATAATTATTTATAATATCATTCGAGGAGGAGAGTTCGAATGGGCAGCAAGTAAACAGAAATTCTGCTGATACAGACATTCCTCTTTCCGACGAACCCACGGCTCTATTAGTTACAGAAGATAACAAGAATTATGACTTGCCTGTAGTCCTTCAGACTGGTTGACACATTAGGATAACACACACACACATACACACATATACACACTGTCTAATCCACTTTCATTACTAATCGTATACGAAAAGTACGTTTAGGAGGACATACTCTATAAGCAGATAAATGTTTTGTCTGGTTTGTGAAAGCAGTCTCGTTTAGTTTTTATGGTTCTACAGAGAATATTTTCACACTTACCAGGTTGACAGGATGGATATAGCCATTTTCATAACTGTCATTCGCCAGGATTTGTCTCAGATGAGCTATATAGCTTGATGCAAGCCTTAATGTGTCTAGTTTAGAAAGTTTGGTGTCTGGGGGTACCCAAGGCAAGGTGGTCTTGAGTCTAGAGAAGGCTTTGCTGAGCACTCTCATTCTGGCTCTTTCTCTGGCATTTGCTGCGTTCCTCTGGACCTGCTTCCCTTCAATGCCGACTCCACTCAATGGGCTTTTCTTGCTGGGATTTTTCCTCCTCTTTCCTGTAGCACCTCTGCCTTTCTTAGGAGACCCATTATCACAAGTGGAGCTTTCCTCGTTGCTGTCGTTGGAAATACCAAACTCTTTACTTGAATCCAGTTTGAGGCCATCACACCCCACCATTTCCACCTCTTGGAAGTCCTCCACATCACTGAGGGAACCAGTAGACATGGTCTATAGTGTCCGCTTGCTTGTTCTTCCCTTGTGGGATGAAGGTGTGAATTAAGTATGAAGAGGATGTGTTTGATTAGCAACTAAACTAGACACGCCTGTTGCCCGTGTTTGTCTTACACAGAGAGCTGAAGAATTTGATGTGGACAGTAATCATTTATTTATTGGTTAGAAGGGCGTGGAGGGGCTGTGCTAGAGGACAAAAAGGGAGGAGACCCATAGAAGAAGATTCATTCCCAAACCTCTACAAGCCTTCTGCTGCCACCTCCCACCTCTGATCATTCGTTTGTATCAAACAGGAACTGGGCTGCTTGTGTATAGCATCTCTTTCCCATACGTGTTTAAAATTCACAAACCTGCATAGAATATTGAAATTGAATCTAAATACACGGATATCTCTTGGTGATATGTCTGCTTTTAAAATATACATGAAACTATATTCCATAGTCTGCTTTAACTGTGTAAAGACAACATGGAATTATTTCTGAACTCTTATCTTACTTATTTGGGGAGTACACCGATTATCCCTTATCTATATAAGGTTATTTGATTGATTAGCTCTGTCCTATTTCAATAGTTTATTCTTATTTTTTATTGTGATTATACATTCGTGACATGTCGTGGGTGTAAAAATGTTTACGTTTAATATTTAGTTACAGATATAGACTCTTCAAGGATTTTTATTTCTTGCTTTGAGAGGCGATCTGCCTTTTACTGATATCATGCAAAATATCCCTAGAAAGATTGGGCTCCTTAATGGTATCTGTAACCATCTAACTCCATTACAATTTAATTCTGTGCAAAATTACAACCATTCTTAGCTCTGCACTAGATCCTCAGACTCTCCTTCTAAAGTCAGTGTTAGGTACATCTAATTGGATAAGGGACCTAAATTCGACAATTCAAACAATTGTTAATCTGTTAAACTATAAACCAAAATAGATGGAAAACATTTAAAGTCGTAGTTATTTACAGATATATTGCGATATATATGTGTGTGTTATTTGTACTTAACAAATGGAAGTAAATCTGTGGATGCAATTTCTATAAACTATATTTTTAAATTAATTAATGACTATAAACATATATATATATAATCAGATACACATATGCTGAACACATTGTTTTTTTGATACATAAATCAGATATATCTCTCTATATTGAGATTTTGAGAATTTTGTTTCTCTGTATCAGATCACAGCTGATCTAAAACAGTATTTTTCGTTGTAGATAGATGTGTCATTCTTATCTCGGTCCATACGGTTTACTTATATCTCTGTCGGCCTCCTACCTATAATATAATAATATATTGCACTCTATAATATATATAGATACATTACCGGCATATATTAGAAATAAATTTAGATGTTCTAATTATTCTGTGCATTGCCTTCTAAGTAAGTAGCTGGCAAGTTGCCCAAATATTCAGTGACGTTGTGCTTGTGTGAAATCATAGACCTCTCCTGAGTTCAAGATTTTAAAGGAAGAATTGTGCATTGGTAAGTTAGTAATTGACTTAAGAGTCAAATGCAGGTCTATCCATATTAGTATAACATAACATACTATTCGAAGCTTACAGAATGTTTTTCACTTCAAAAAAATAATCCCAATAATTAAATGTATATAGATATACAATATATATATTTATAATTAATCTCTAAACTGATGGACGATATTACGATTTGTTCTTTTAGATACCCAAATATTATTATCGTTTTTATTAAATGAAATGCAAAATCTGTTGAAATCGACCAATATATATATATATATATATATATATATATATATATATATATATATATATTTCTTTTTTTTATCTAGGCAACATGTTTGCATTGTCCTGATCCTACCATAGAATTAAAAAGCGAATGTCTTGACAAACAGCAGGAAATATCTGCAACAACGTTGTTCATTGTGCCCTTTATCCACATATAACACTCTATGATATACTGTTGGCTTGTATTATGTACTTACAGCTTTATTTCAATTTATTTCAATAAATTGCAAATCATACATTCTATGTTATCTATATTAGATAATACCAGTCGGATATCTACAGCATTACTGTAAACAGAGTTATTTCAAGAATGAATTCCATTTCTTTATGTACCTACCTTCTTGAGCCACCAAGGGGCTGCACATCCCAAGACTAAATAGAATTAGGCATTTGTTTTTAGAATAGGACAAACCGAAATTGCATTAAGCATCTCTCCAATAGATTGATTCTTTTTTTCATAGATTTATGTTTGAAGGCAATCTTATGACACAGTGTCTCCCTCACCCTTTTTCAATTGCCGCACCACAAGTATGGCGGATTTTGCTCTCTACGAAATGACAATCACCATGTCACCTATATGACTGATGGACACCCGCCGCTTGTAAGTGGGCAGGGAGCTATATATACATTCTTATTTAAAAAGAAGTAAAGCGTTACTGTACATGGCAGATCAGACAGCGCTGGAAGTGGTTTAATGAAAGAGGAGGGGGAAGGCTAAGTGGGGGTAAACTGCAAACATTCCTGATTCCTCTATATTATTACTGTTATTTAATCTGCTGTGAAACCACCTTGAACACTTTGGACAAATATTCCTATCTACTTAACCGTGGCATCTCTCCTCCGGATCCCGATGACAGAAAGTCACAGTAAAAATAGGCGATATTTTAGTTGCAACCCATCGATTGTGTAAAACTCGCAGTTTACATCATTGTATCCAGTGACTAATATAAACGACTTCATCGATTTAATTTATAGTGTTTACTTTGTATCGCTCTAAATAGCATTTTAAATAGCAGAGATCTCCAGAGTCTAACACTGTTTCCATTATAAAATGTATGTATGTAGCAATGTCGCATTGTTCTTGTTTCAAATAAAATTGCTTTTCAAGAAATGAAATGTTTTGACAGCTGCATGCTTGCTCTATTTATTTGTGAATAAAGCTTCACCTTATCTGAGTCTGCTAGATAAAATTCAGCAATTGGTATCCATCTTACTACTGCACAGTGATAACAAATAGAATTAGCACAAACATTGGTCCATGAGGAAAGGATTTAACAAGATCTCGACAATCTCAACTGTAAGTCAATCAGTTATAAAGTAGGATGATGTTATCACCTGATAATTGAGGAGAAGCAGATCGTTTGATAAAGAGTGTAGAATTTAACAAGGATACATAGATTTTCTCCAAAACTGCTCTTCCTATTATTAATGCATTTTTATTATTACAAAAAAATAGTAGTTCACCTCTGAAACACAGTTTGTGTTTCAGAGGTGAACTACTATTTTTTTGTAAAAAAAATGTATTAATAATTAAACGGATTCTATCATAAAAAGAATTAGCTAAAATTAGAATTAGCTAAAAATATTTGCAAAGAAAATCAAATCCCAGTTCAGATTTCATTTTTTTAAAAAACTAGGTAGAAACCACTGTTTCTACAGCAATTTCAGTTTAAGTGAAATGCCACTTGGTATTCCACCCCATCAAAGCCATCCCTGGATTAAACCAGCCACTTTTTGGGCATCTCTTGTTTGCCGAAGAGTGCTTTTAAAAAGTAATCCCCACACCTCCCCCATTAATTTATAGCCATGAAAATATGACCAGGGGTAAGCTATTCGTCTGCAGTTGTCACATATACCTTTTCATTAAGTGCCTTTAAGCACGAGTTGTTTAAAATAGAAACCAAATAACTGGAGAACTGTCATTTTCATCTAAACAGTCACATGCATAATTGGAACAGTACCACCGAAAATACTATGCATTTTTAAATTGCTTCTTGTAGAGTCATTTCTAAAAGTTTAGCACTTTACATGGCACTGCTTCTAGAACAGTTATAATTCCTTATACCTGTTGATACATTTAAAAGCTGTTTAATAATAAAAAAAAACTAGACCTGGAATGTCAGTCTGATTGAAGTTTCTTTAGTATTCTAGGACATAGCTGGTTTATGAGGGGTTTCCTGGGTGTATATACTTCTTTGCAAGATATATACACATCCATAGTTAATATACTAGCTAGGGGCCTCTTATTCAGAGCACCAAACACCTCATCTATTAAACAGAATGTATAGATTCTCAGACTCCTTGAGACACTTTGGTGAGCCACCACTTCTCTGCTTATTTTATTCTAACATTCCTAACCTGGAAAAAGTCAATTACTTTCTGCACCACCTTTCTTGGTATATATATATATATATATATATATATATATATATATATATATATATATAAACCAAGAAATTATTATTTACACGTACACACACACACACACACACATACATACATATATATATATATATATATATACCAAGAAATTATTATTTACACGTACACACACACACACACACACACATACATACATATATATATATATATACCAAGAAATTATTATTTACACGTACACACACACACACACACACACACACACACACACACACATACACACACATATATATATATATATATATGTGTGTGTGTGTGTGTGTGTGTGTGTACGTGTAAATAATAATTTTCTTTATGTAATAACCCATATAAGATTCCTATACCTGTTTCTATTAAAACTTCTAAAAAAGCTGATGCTCATTAATGACCTTTCATTAATGAAAGCTAGTAGCAATGCATTAATAAATTAAAACGACATGTCACACACTACACGTAAGTAAAAGGTGGAAGAATTACATAGACTCCTATTCAGTGGGAACTGCCTTGTTGACCTTCAAGTGTTGTCACTGGAATGGAGAATTGTAAAACAGGGTAATAATTTAATATGAATTAAATAAAAAAAAAATATTTTTGTTGACAGCATTTTAATACCAAGTGTGCAATGGCACAGTAATACTTTCTTAATTATATTATTGTTTTACTGTCTTCAATAATGGAGTCAAAGTAAGCATAGCTACTTTATAAAGGTAGACTTAGTTGCTGATTTTGTGTCTGTATGTGTCTCAAATTCCTTCTTAGCTTGAACCCATATTTCCTATACACTCCAGCTACACCTCCCAATTTATTAAACATGCAAGGAATATTTAAACAGATGGCAGGAGGAGCAGTAAAGAAAAACTAATATTTATAGTTTGGAATATGTTTGTAGTTTTTTTCTGAAAAAAAAGTTATTAGAGTGTCTTCTCCCTGGTATGTTTGGTATTGTGTAGTTATCATTTCGGAAAGTCATCTACTTGCAGCTATATATCTGAACCAGGGTTAGCCTACTGGACTTTGTGATCCATTGATGTTGTTTATGTAATTGTGTGAGGCATTGCGAAGAATAACATATCTCATTGTTACATACAATTTCATTCATTATCCTGGTTTCAACTGTTTATACAAGTTATTGTTTCTTTTAGGATACACTTTGTTCCTGTTCCTCCTAAATAGGACTATTCCTCTTAGAGTGAGGCACTTGGAAGGTATGCCTGACTAAAAAGACTCTTTATTTCAGAAATTAGCAGTTCTTTAACTGTTTGTTGTTTATTTGAACAGCCATGATTGGGCTGGTAACTTCCCGCTCAGTTAAATAGTCTGGTAATGTGCAGTTTAAAAAATAGACTTCATCAAAGCACCAAAAGGATCCAGTCAAGGTGTAAATATTGTATAATGTGCTTGTTTTTGTACCTGTGGGATAAATAGCAGTGCAATACAGGGTACAGAGTTCAGAAATCAGTCCTGGTGGTAGATGGACACCAAAGGAAGACGCCACTCATGCCACTACTCACTGTCTGGAATGAGGAACATACAGAATCACAAGTTAAACCACACACACAAATATTATTAGTGACACAGGAACTTCAGATTGGACCAGCCAAGGAAAAATACCCTCCAGTGAATACAATAAGTTATGAGAGAGAACACCCACTATTTTTATAACAACTATCACTTTGAAAATGAGTATTCCATTTTAAAAAGGTTCCAATTTTTAGACAATACAATATTTTCAGACAGCTACAGATTAGCTATTTGTTTGTGCTGTAGCTGTGTTACCTTAGCCCAATCTACTAGACCAACACCTTGACTCCTTATCATGGTTCAGTGATAATCATCCAGCCGGACACTCTGACTACTGTCTGTGGAGAGAAATACTTTGACATTGCCTTAAATAATGCTGGTGTGGTGTCTGCACAGGGATAATCACCCAAAATATCACATGACACCACAATGGTAGTCCAGATCTGCAGATACAATACATTTATTGGGAGAAAATGAAATAAAAACAGGTTCTTCAATTTCAACCTACTTTACTGTATATAGCTCTGTATTTAAGGCTCAAAGAAACAGAGGGTAACCCAAGAATAGTCGAGGACAGCAGCCAGAAAGTGACTTAAATAAGTAACTCTTAAATAAGCAGAAGCATGGTCAGAATAAATCGAGGTCACTAGCCAGAAGAGTCATGGTAGCCAGTAGCCAGAGGGCCTAGAAGGCAGGACAGTACTCACAACAAATCCAGGTCAATAGCCAGAGCAACGGTAGCCAGGGAGAGAGAGCATTTGGTACTGATAACAGGAGGTAGGGAAAAGAACCAGGGGCTAGTAACAGGTTCCAAGATGCTGAATCGAAACACAGAACTAATTTTGAAAAGGGTGCCAAGTGTGCTTGGTATATTACTTGCATGCATGCATGCAAACACCATCAATAGTGATGGAGCAGACATAGGGACGAAGACCTCAACTGCCACCAGATTACTGCCTTGGAACTACCCAATGGCATTGGATGGACACTCAATGCCATGGAGGACTAAACACCTGCCTGACATTGCCTCAGAGTCTGGTCGAGTAGGATAAAGTCTTTGGAAGGCTCGGATCAAAGTAGGAGCATGTACATTGCAGGCAGGTTACCAGGATCTACCCTCTGGAACTAAGCTTTTCTGGTCTATTAGATACAGAAAACCTCTGCAAATTATTCATAATAATTAACACAAGTTGGAGAATGGTGGTTGAGTATGGGAAAGGGTCAGAAACCCAGGGTTTAATGAGTAAAATGTGAAAAACTTGGTGTCATGAGGTTGCGAGAGCACTACAACTGATCCAACCACAGCATTGATACTAAAATCAGAGATCAATCTGGTAGCCAGATTCTTTTAAATGTAAAATAGCATTAGATAACCATGCCTTATCTCCCACTTTATACTGTGGTACCAGGTATCTCTTACCTGTCTCTTAGAAGAGATTTGTGCTTGCAGTAAAGGTTTCTTAATTAACTGAACATGAATTGGTGGGTTCATTTTTTCCAAGCTAATGGAAACATGAAGAATAAAGATAATTATTGTAAGCAAACTCATCATAAGGTAAAACTTACATCCAGTTATCCTGAAGATATGAAGTGTAATAACGGCTGTGCAATTTCTAACTAGCTATTGGTCTGAGTAAGGCAAAATATAGGGTTTGTGGTATTCTAAGACTGTTACAGAAGGCCTTCAAAGAATGAGATGTTATTTGAACACATCTATCCAACCTAATGGATCTTGGAAGGCTGTGAATATGGAATATTTCTCTGAAAAATAGGGAAGCAGTTACAGAGGGTGACACCTTAGAGAACCTGTCAACAACATCCAAAATAGTATTATGATTTTCGGATGGGGGCGTTCAACAATAAAATGCATTGTGTTTTCTTCAAAATGTCTTGAATGCACAGGTAAGCATTATAACAGCCCCGTAGGATGTAAACATGTTGCTGTATCACAAGCTTTATAGTAAGATACATAGTGTTTAACATCTTTAAAAAAGTAGGCCACCAAAATAGTTGTTCAACTAATTCATAAGATTTCTTGAAGTCCTCATGTTCTACCAAAAGAGAATCACTATTGTAGGAACAAGATTCAATTCATGCAGATGATGGGACATAAATCTTGGTGTTTTATAAACCCTAAGATTGAGATACATCTTGTACTTCAGAAGATTGCAAAAATGTTACAGAATTTGCAAAAATGTTAGAGAAAACATTTTGAGGGTGAGATGGTATCAAGGGTCTAACCCACAGTCATACAAGAAGAGCATCTGCCCAAGTATTCTTTGTGCATGGCAGGTAAGTGATATAAGTTGAAAAATCTTGTTGAGGATGAAGGCATCAAGGCTGCATGTAATCAGATTCTTGTGATCAGTGTAGACTGTCACAGCATAAATAATTCTTCAAGTAGGATTCACCATTCTTCCAAAGCAGATTTTATGGCCAGTGACAGATAAGTCCTTTGAAGCAAAAAGGCCAATATGATGGGTTAAGAAAGTCTTTTTACAGAAATCTGAAGCAAAGGCAATGAAACCTTAGACCAGTCTATAGTCGGATTATCCAGTCAAAGCCATCTAATACCCAGAATCAATGCAAGTAATGGTAAACCACCTAGATCTATGATTAATGTTTTATGATGCACCAGAAGAGGTGCAAACTCTGTAGTCACAAGACCAGAGGAAAGGCGTTGTCCTACATGGATTAAATATACGATGGTCTGAACCTTACACAAGGGAAGATGGAGAAGTTGAAACAAGACTCTGGTTATCCACAATGGAGGTCTGATGAGAAAAGAACAGACAAAGATTTTGTGCACAAAAATTGGCCAGTTCTTGCAGACTGGGGTTAACCCTACCTGTATGGGTTCCTCCAGAACTATTGCACAAAACTGAGCAATGTTGAAAAGGGTGCTTAGCATTTAAATGCATTTGTGCATACTCATAAAATTAGGTAGCAGAGCATAAGCCCCATCAATCTAGTGAGGTAACCGCCTTTGAGAAGAAGACTTCCGCCTGCCTCTGGGTCAAGATTGCCACCTGAGTGCTATTCAACACCACTGGAGGGATACTCTCTACAATCAAGAACCCAACACCTGCCAGCATGGGGCCTGACAGACTATGAAGAAATGGAGACCCACCCATTCCTTGTGTGATACTCTGTCTCTGCAGCTGGTTATCCAGATACCCCTGCTGTAGCTAGTGGGAGGATGCCATCTCTAAATCCCTTGAAAGAGGTTCTGCAGCTTCCCCAGGTAGCATGGTGGAAGGCTCAGTAGATTATAGGTGAATAGAGAAATTCCACAATGCTCTCGCATTCAGCTCTTCACCACTTGATGAGGACATAGACTGGCTCATATAGTGGTAGTAAGGAGTAGCCAGCAGGAGTAGATGGTGGTGATGATGGTGGTGATGATGGTGGTGATGATGGTGGTGATTGAAGAAATGCTGGAGCTGAGTATAGTGGTGGAGTCATTACCTGACTGTAGAGTATCTAGAGGGATACAGATTAGAAGTAATGATGTGACCCCACTTAGAAAGGGCCATGGTATATATGGTGAGGCTAAGCTTCCATTTGTGGCAGAAAAAGAGGCAGTCTCTACTAAGGTGGTAACAGTCTTCAGTATGTGTGTCCTCACTCATTATCCCACTCCTCAACCAGCTCCCAGCGATATAATATTCCAACACACCAGTACAACCACACGTATTCTTTCACTGTAACAATCCCAATTACCCCACAATCAAACACTCTGATAATCACGCTGTTTTTTAGGGAATAGTCTCTGAATACTGTTATAATAACAGGGAATGTGAGTGTTATGTATGTATTAGACATGTGCAAATGGAACTTTGTACCCAGCCCTTTCCTTTCAGCTGAAAATTTGGAAGGGCATTTTTAATTTGGGAACGAACTTCATTGCCCCTTGCCCACATTCACTCTTATTCACTCACACTCACTTTCCCTCTCACACTCTATAAATGTTTCCCACTTCCCCAATTGGAGGAATCAGGGAAGATGTCACTGCAGCTTCGCTAAATTCACACCGTGTTACGGGTTATGTCCACGGAGATACGGATGAAGAAAGAAGATAGCAGACTAAGAGTTGAAGGTAGACTAAAGAGGGAAGAGGATAGAAGATTAGGAAGCTGAATTTGCAATTCGTATGCAGTCATCTAGTATGTATAACGTAGTTTCAAAGATATGCATGTAAATGATTTTGTAATATAATGACATAATCATTTAACTCACGTTCAAAAAAAACCCTTTACTCTACTATCTTCACCCATCCCCTGTTGGTCTTTAAAGCTCTGCTCTCTGCTCTGACCCCTGTGTTGTCCTTAACTAAAGGTACAATCAAAAGCAAAGTATTTACCGTATATATAGTATGTAATTTTTACATATACATTTGCTATATGTCTATGAGTCGTGATTGGCTACAATCGTGGATTTGCTGTGGATACATTATTCTATTTAATCTTATAAAGTCAGATGTGCATTTATATAGGGTAAGACACAGGCTACATTCATATACATTCATATGGTGCATAAAAAGAAATATTGTGTAGCAGTACAGTTGTTAAATTTTCTATTTCTGAAAATATTCAACCCTCCCATCAACCCAGAAGTTACTAAGCATTCCGCTCAACAGAAAGTGACTACCTAATCCTATTTCCGGAGACTGGTTGAGGGTCTATTAGATATATTGTCAAATATGACTTGTTTTTAGGGACATTTATTTGCTGCCATTCTTAAAAGGTATACTTACATGATTAACTCACTTTGTCAAATAATTTTAAATTAATTTCAGTCTTCTTTTATTTTACTTTATTTCAACCCGCCAATTAAAAGTCCACAAGCCACTTAGAGTAAAAAAAGCAAAATGGTACAAAGTCTACTTAATGACTTGTTTCCCAATCCTTCTTGTGGACTCTTCTCTGACTGGCCAGGAAGGAAAATAACATGTGATCAGGAGTTTCCTGTAATCCTTCCTTGGTGATGACAATTGATTCCCCTTGGAATTGAATAGCTTGTCCTCACTTGTTGCCAACAGTGGCATGTACCTGTTCCACTGAACTGTTTGTTTAAGGTTTCCTTCACTTAAATCATAGTCTATTATACCTTTACAACTCCCTAAAATGTGGGATATAGAGAAGTCTGTATAAACACAGCGCACAAGTCAACACACCACCAACAAATGAAGAAAATTGGATATGAAACTCAAATATTTTAAAAAATAAACAAAGAGGTTTCTCCAGATGTAATAAAAAGGCAATTAAGCTACTAGCCTCTGGGCTGCAGTGATATCACACTGAAAGGAATCAAAAATTGTATAAAAATGCATTTATACATATTGTGGCGTTGAGTAATTCTAACGTTGTCTTTCTTTTTTGCGTTCTTGGTGGGCATATAAATAGATAGGGGGATTCAACAAAATACAAATGAGAAGTATATTTCAGATAAGGAGAAAGTTAGGACATGATGCCATAATTTAAACTAGAGGGACAGGGGCTTAGATGTAAGGTAGCAAAAGGAGGTTTTACTTCATTGAAGGTGTGATAATTGGAAAAGTGGAGCATAATAATCAAGCAGCACACCATGACTGCTATAAACTAATCATCGCCATATTTATTATTCCATGTGCAGCATCATCATCAGGTTATCCATAGTTCATGGTGTATGATATAAAAACCAAATAGCAATGCAAAGTTAATAGGCAAAAATGCAGACCCTAAATGAGATCCCCCAACATTTCTGTAGCCCCTGCAACCCTTTTCTGGGGATTGTGTGTTTCTATGCAGTTATGTAACTGTGAACTTTTATATGAAAGAAACTCTTTCCCAAGAGACATTTGGCAGTGTTTGCATATTTATGTGACATTATGTAGCACTTTATTTTATATTTGTTACTACTAAAGACGTTCAACTAAATCTTACTAAATAAAGTATATTAAATTGTCATCTAAACATTTTCAAATGTAAAACGTAAAACAATGGAGTATAGCACTTCTAGCATAAGTTTGTTTTTTTATGTAGGTAATGTTATATTATCACAATATTTTATATATATATATATATATATATATATATATATATATACATATATATACTTGTTACTTTTCAAAAATATTTGTTACAAGCTCAGAATACTTAATCCTTTAATTAATTACTCACTTGTTTCATATTACACCTAATAATATAGAAACTGGTTTTGTACACCTGTGGGGAAAAAACCCTACTTTTTATTCATAGGGCCAACATTGTAGTTCAATGTACAGCACTGTATAGCACTGACTATAAGGGATCCAACCGCATTCTCCAACACGCTCCAGAGTGCCAATTGCAACAACATTTCTGCCAGCATTTTCTTCCTGCAACATAAAGTGATTACAGAGGGTTCGCTGCCAGTTAAGGAAGCAACAATGGCAGCAAGTACCAAAATTAAAAGGAAAGCTTAAGAATCTGAATAGATTTAGTTATTACTTTTATTACTACTCTCTTTTACTTATTAAGTGCCAACAAATTACGCAGCACTGTACAATTTAAGTGACATAACACATATAACAAATATGAATAAATACATACAGACACATCAGGAGATGAGAACCTTGCCTGTTAATGTGCCATCTAGCCTTAGGGTACTTTTATACAAAGTTCTAGGCAGGGATGGTGTGCTTTTAAGGACCCCACTCAAGAGCCTCTGCTCTGTGGATAAAATGGAAAGTATTTGACACTAATAAAAATAGTAGTGCTGATACTAGCGACATTTGTTTTTCTTGCATTATATTTAAATTATTAGATCACAGCAATCATTGGCATCCTTCTGCAAAGTCAGGAAGTGATAAATGAGTTAGTACTTGGATTGTTTTCCTTCCACCTCAAGATAGATTACACTTAGAGATTACACTCTCCCACTGATTTCTGTTCTGACAAGACCAGCCAAGCAAAACTTCACTAAGAGATCATCCCACAAGCAAGTAGAACACACACACACACACACATATATACATATATTGGATATAGAGGCAAAAATGATAATTGTTAACCTTATTTGCATGCGCCTACCCAGAATCCCTGGTGGTTGTGGCAGCACCATGAGATTTCGGAGGGAAAAACAAGCCGTCTGGTGTCTGTAGATGAGTGTTTAATAATCCTTCTACTACCCCTTATATATATATACACACACATGTGAAGGTTCTGGATGTTGAAAAGGGTTGATCAATCTGTTTGATCATCTTTGGAGAAATGAGTTTCTCCAAAGAAAATACTTAATGGGAAACTGTTACTGGTAAGGTTGTTTTTGCATGGTCTGATTAATTTTCTGCCTTGAAGTACTTTATGACCTCTTACCATCTTAATGGAGGCTGCTTGAACTATTTAACAATAAACAGCCATATAATAATACAGGAGAGATAACTAAGCCCCTTCAGTCCCTAGGATAGCATATATACAATAAAAAAGGCAGCCATGCCCACCCATGCACACTACATTTGGCCCACTTCCCTGAGTGCTAGCCATCTGGTTACATGAATGTTCAACATGGCGACTGTGTGACCATTACTGGGGATGTTCTGTCTTTCTCCTTTATCTTTGTGATTTGGAGGAGAGAGACAGAGCATCGTGTATGACAGCTGTGGATTTTGATTTATCCTATACTCAAAGTTCCTAATTAACTCCCCTCCATCGTTATATAGTGTAAAAATTTTTTTTTACATTTTATTATTATAATAACTTTCCTCTCGAGACAGGAACCTTTCCTGGGCCAAGTTATTCTGGGGTTCCCTCCCCTCGCCCATTGCCAGTCCCCGTTTCTCCCAGTCGGGTTGGTTTTCTCTGCAGGCTAAGCTGATCAGAGCAGGTTGTTTTTTTCAATAGAAGTTGGGTGATAAAGCAGGACAATGATCCTAAACACCAACGCAAATCTACTACAGAATGGTTAACAAAAGAAAATCTACCTTTTTTTTGTGGCTGTCGAAGCCCAGACCTTTAACTATTAGAGATGCTATGATATGACCTCAAGAGAGCCGTTCATACCACTTATATGAATTTAAGCAGTTCTGTAAGGAAAATGATCTAAAATCCCTTACGAAAGTTGTGCAGGTCTGATCAGCAGCTACCGGAAGCACATGGTTGGGCTTATTGCTGCCAAAGGAGGTTCGACCAGTTATTAAATCCACTTGTTCCACATTGTGTTCGTCTATGCCTGTGACTTAGATGTAGATCAAATTAAATTTTACAAACAATTAAGGCAGAAAACCAGATAATTCCAAAGAGTTAATTTACTTTTTTGCCCCTTTATAAAGAGATAGACGTTCAATTAGAGCGTCTACTTAATATCAACGATGTTAATGTGCTTTTTAAACATGCGCAAAGAAGAAGATTTTCAGCTCTTCATGGGGAGAAAAAAAACCTATTGAATTTCATTTTTTTTTTGACTTTTAGGTGAATTTTAAACAGATTATCTGAAGAATAATAATCAGCTGACAAACAAAAACATTAGACAGCGTTAGGTAGTTTTAATAATATAATAATTTTTAAAATATTAATTAGTTATGCTAACATCTGCTGTGGACACATAACTTTGAGAATTTGTTTACAGTTTACTATTAACTATTAATTTGCCTACATAGAGGTAAGCACATGTAAATAATAATGATATGATCCTTGCTTATCCTTACTATGCTTTACATGAGAGAAGAATGAAGTTCCCACTTGGCTATATAGGAGTTCAATAGGGTAATCAATCCTAATTTTGTTTTGTTTTTTTAAATAATAATTTTAAGGAATTAAAAGAAAGTAAAACAAGTTATAGATTCTAACCATTTCCACTTTAATAATAGCCACATGGAAGCAGTGTTGATGAAGTTGTAAATAAGCCACTTATAGAAGATGTATGGAAGTCAAAGGGTTACGCATAGGGAGACGTATATCTTTCAGCCATGCCCCTTCTTCACCCCTCAAAATGTAGGGTCAGCAACTTGTCCTCTTAGTGCTCTGGCCAGACAGCTCCAGTAATTTGTCAGAATTGTTAGATAATAAATAGCTGCCCAAAAAAGACCTTTATTCTCTCAGATGCAAATAAATCACAGTCACTTCCAGTGAACTGCTCAATTACCAGTTCTGGTTGAACGCGTAAACTGTCAGACCTCCAAAGGAGTCTTTGTGAACCCCAAGGATCAGGTCAGTACCCGTGTTCTGCCGAAACGTTGTGAGTTACGCACGGGCTCCCACAGTCATCGCTGAATCAACCGGACTTCAGCCTGTGACGTCAGGAATAAGGAGACGCAAGTTCAAGAACTTCACGGCTGGAAAAAAATGTTACAATATGCCAAATATATTTAAGTGTATATATATATATATATATATATATATATATAGCTGATTTTAATAATTAAAAAAAGATACTTTACTTAAAGATTCAAAAATACATAGTATCTATATCTCTGTATTATTTTTTCTTCTATTATATTTTCTATAGATTATATTTTCTTACTTTATATTTTATATATTGAATATATATATATTCAATTTTAAATCTCTACGACCCATTTGTCGGTCTATTTATTATATACTTTCATTTAAAACAAATACCACATACATATAAACTAAAATATCAAGATTCAATAACCAAACAATAAAAACGACCGCTGTTTTATACCCCCTAATAATACTAGACTGCCAACTTTCCATTTTTACCCCTCCTGCTTCTAATCGCTTCATTTCGATTGAACCTTCTGCTAATCAGTGAATGTTTTTAGCAACCGCTATTAACCCTCCTTTCGCTAAATACCCCGATCCCCCAAACTTCCAACTCAAAAGTGTCCCCTTTGGGATTCACCACAAAGCCTTGTGAAATACCTGCTGGCGCCAGAGAGGATCCCGATGTAACAGACACCCATCTGAGTAAACCAATATTATGCTTCCACTGTCAGCTCCCTCCATGGCATTTACCAAAAAGCTTCTCGCCAAAGCCAAAACATCACGAATCATCGGGGGCTTTAAGGGCTAGACACGGGAGATGTGGGAGCAATTTAATGGACTTGCTGATTGCTATCTTACACATTTGCACTGCCTGCTGCACTGGACTACTTCGTAACATTTCTTTAAAGGGCGGGAAGGATTATCCAATAAAGTGCATTTGACCCGACTCTCTGTTAGAAGTCCCAGGATATTGATAACATGTCAGTCATGGCATTCGTTTATTCGTGTTCTTTACATTCTGTGTAGTACTTAACATATTCCTGACATGGTAATCCCTTTTGTGGTAAACAAAATACCTTTTTTTGCTTTCTGCATCCTTGACTGGAAGAAATGATACTCAGTCAGACATCTCTAAGATGCAATCCTCAGAACTTTCATTCTGAAGCATGGATTTCATCAAAATGGCTTTGAATAAAATCCTAGTTTGTGATCACTTATACCTATGTAGCTGTTAGTGTTAGTCAATAAAGGTACTTTAATAATTTTCTGGCTTGGCTTTGAGGCCACCTACATGAGCCCATGATCTGGCTAATCTCTCCTTGCTGTGTTCTTCTAGCATGACCAGATAAGCAAGATTTACTAAAAGACAAGATCTCATTACAGATGGGCTCACGGAGGTGACCCACACAATTATCCAAACATACACACACCAGACCTTGCATGCTTGCAAAGTCATCCACTGCTATTCCTGCTGACCTGGTCTCCAAACCCCATCATTGTCATTGTGAGAGTGATAGGTGTTTTTAACAGGAGTAGCAGAGCTTGTCTATAACTTTTTACAAGATGACCTAAACGATCTACATGTTTTCTAAAAATCATAAGAAATACTATTTCCATGTTGTAGATTTTGTATGTATTGGATTCATTGTAAAGCAGGACGTTGTTTCTATTTGTCTTGTTACATTACTTACATGCCCATAGTAGTATAATGATTACTTACTTATCTGGTTAATACCATATATGTAGATTATTTTAAATGTATTTCAGATGCAATTGCACATTCACTTTTAATGTGTAATCCAAGTTTCCATTAATTTATGAGAAATGTAAATTCTGGCACTTCCAATCCTCAAGGTTAAAAACAAACAAGCAAATCTGGTATGTTAAACTGTTACAAGTGCATACAGACGAAAATGGATCATTTGTCCATCACAGGTAGGACACCCAATGCATGTTTAAATTCCTTCACCCACACCACCACTTCTGCTTGAAGGCTGTTCAATTTACCTACCACCCTCTCAATGAAGAAAACTTTCCTTCCATTGCACAAATATGACTGATAATGTGTTGTAATTAGGAAAGAGCAATCTGTCATCAATACCATGATTTTGAGGGATTAAGGGTTTTAGGTGTATTCACAACCCAGCCCAAAAGGCAAGATGTTCACAGACACAAAATGGACCTTTAAATATAAACAAAGTGCTTTGGGACTTTTTCATAGCTATATTGCCTGGGCAATGCAATCCACACATCTTTTTAATGTTGCAAAAAGTCTATTTTAACACAATTGAAGTCTTTGTTAGATTAGTTCTGTTAAGAAGTGTTTTCCGCTACCACTAAAGCTAACTGCATTGTGATTAGCTGTGAGAGGTGCACCGGTAATCTAATGATGTTTTAAAAATATACTTTCTTAACACTAAAATATTATGTATGAATTGATACACATGTAAATAAATACATCTAATATTTAAGGGAAAGTGATACTAGAATTATATTGTCTCCTTAAATATTTCATCAATCAATCTACTTATATAGGTTAAATAATTGCACTTATCTCTCTGTATGCAAATATATCTTGGGATCTGAATATTTAATATCTATTGTTTTTAACTCATTATTGCAGACCCTAAATACATGTAAAGTATTCTTCCATGCATTCTGCTCTTTACTTACATTAGTTATGCTATGTTGGGTGATCTCATTGCCATTAATAATGATGTATGGATTAACACTAATCATAGTCTGGGACGTATAGGAAATCAGTAGTTGCAGGCATTTTTGTGTATATGCTTTATCATTTTTAACAGCCATCTCCAGAGACCTCTTTCTTTTCTTGTAGCCTTTCTGTTATATCCCAAGCTGTGTGCTAGCCACCTTTTGAAACCAGGCCAAAAACTTTTTAACCACATTTGAACTACTTTTCTAGATGTGCAAAAAAGTTTATTCATTCATACTTTGTATTTTTCTGCATGTTTTGCTGTATATGCACCATATATGTGTTTTGGGGGGATTGCTTCTTTTTTGGCCAAATGTTGGGATTTACCTATTGCAATGTATACTCCTTTGTCCTGATTCCCCCCCTCCTGGACTCCTACATGCCGTAACTCTGCCCCCTTTTTACCTAAAAGAACTGTCTCTTATTTCATCTCTCTCTTTCTTCTCTTGTAGCCTTTCTGTTACATCCCAAACTGTGTGCTAGCCACCTTCTGAAACCAAGCACTAGCCCAGCCGCCTGTTCATTTTATTTATGCATCCTCTGCTGCATTTTTAAACCACTTAGCCTTAATTGCTGCTACAGAAGAGCTACTACTCCATCTTTTCACCCCTTATTTTGTTTCAATTGTCCATACTCCTCCCTTAGATTGTAAGCTCACGAGTGAGGCCCTCAAAAGCCCATGATACCTCCAAGGAACTTCGTGTAAAAGTACCATAAGGCTAGATGACAAGCTTATGAGCAGGGTTCTCAACTCCTAATGTATTTGTATGTATTAATGTATTTTTGTTACGTATATGTTAACAACTCCATTTAAATTGTACAGTGCTGTGTAATTTATTGGTGCTTAATAAATGAAAGCAAATTAAGCAGCTGCTTAAAGCCCCAATTGGTCTGATGTGCCCCTTACAACGTGAGACCCAACATCTTGACTGAATAATTATTCTTTCTTATTGAAGAGAACTTCCACCATTTTTTGAATACCAGTATTCGATTAAATTAAGTTTTCAAATATATTATGTTGTTTGCTTATTCTAGTTTTGCATAATATAATGTTTTCAGGCAGCTGTATAGTTGTTTTTTGTTTTTTTTCTAGCTCTGTTATTTTAGCCCAATCTACTACACAAACACCCTGACTCATTATCATACTGCCTGTGGTAAACAACATGCTCATTGCTAATCATGGCAATAAAAGTCTATAGGGGAATGGACTTCATTAGCATTGCTATAATGAATCAGCTCAGTGTGCTCTTTAAGAAAAGAAAGTCATCCAAAATATCACGACAGACAGACTTGTGCATTCGGATTCGAACAAACTTGTTTTTTTAATGAAAATTGCCTGTTTCGTGTGTTCGTACAGATCTGTAATAATGAGGGCAATCCCCAATGAAACTGCCAAAGACAAAATGCAAAAGTGCCTACACTTTTGGTAGGGTTCGAGGATTTGTTGCCACATGTAGCTGATGCCATTAGAAGCCATTTTGGAGCCGTTACAAGACATGAGGTAAAGTGGGATGGGCTGTGTGTAGGGAGGAACATATAAATGACTGATAGGTTGAAGTAGCCAACAAAATGAGAGGTGGTCTCATTGATGGTAATTGCTGTGATTGATGGGTCCAAGAACCTGTGGGAGTTTTTCCTTACTTTTTTCACTCTGGCCAATCAGCATTTACAAGAAGAAGGGACAAGCATTAGATATATAAGTGTGCTGACACCATTTTAACTTGTCGGTAGCAGCAGTTACAGACTGAGAGCTGGAGCGTGAGACGGTGACAGTTTAGCAGAGGCTGAGATTGAGGCTCATTGCTCATATACAATACTACAAGTTAATTAATACAGAAATAATAATTTATATATATAATTCTTATCCCTGTAGGACTACATCAGACATTTCTCCCAATCTATTTTAAGGCAAAACCTCTAGTTTTTGGTTAACACAAAAGAAAATATTTGTGACAACATTAGGAATTTGACTGTGCTTGCACACAGTATGTTTTAGTTGTTTATTAAATTCTGTTCTGTTCCTCACGTGATTAAGACAGTTGTCCATTTACGCTATCAGCCAAACCTCCAAATTGTGGACAACACAAAATACTTTGTATTCTCTTTCTATCTTATAATATATTATTGCTCATCTTCATTGATAAATATTGGTGACACAACTAGGCATTCTAATGGGCTTGTTCACAGTATCTATCAGTTGTTTCAAACTTAAAACCTGTTCCTAAGTAGTTTAAACAGGGAAAACAAAAAATGCCGGTGCGCTAAGCTAGTCACAGGCTCAAATAATACAAATGTATAATACGAGGCCTACCAAACAGGTGTAAGCATGCTGCAAAAACAGTGTATTGGCTGTACAATGTATACAAAAAACAAAAACTGTCTGCGCTTCTTACCCTAATAAAGTTGGCAACAAATATATAAACATAATATAAATGAGAGGTTTTGGTTATATGAATTGGCCAAAGCATAATTAAGCTCACCCGCCACGTCAAGGCGCACTCTCAATAGGGTGAGAACCTACTCTCACCTCCTACATAGTGGGCACACAAAGCAGTCTATACTGCTACCAAAACCTTATTAATGTGTTGGGGGAGGTGCAATTAAACCTCCTCCCTATTAACCCCTGGACAGCAAGCTGCAACCTAAGTAGTTTAAGACAATTGCCCATTTTAGCTTCCTGCCAAGCCTCTAAAGTTATTTTTTATTAGCTTTCTATGATATATATTATTGTTCATTGATAAATAAATATCGGTGACAAAACCAGGGATTCTACTGGGCTTGCACACAGCATGACTGTCATTCAGTTTTTTTTAAATGTAAAACCTGTCCCTAAATTGTTTAATGTATTGCCCATTTTAGCTTTCAGCCAAACCTGTAATTTGCAGACAACGCAAAATATTTTTATTATCTTTTTATATTATCAGGAATTATTTTCCATTAATAAATAATGGTGACCAAACCAGGCATTCGACTTGGCTTGCACAAAGTGTGACTGCCTTCCAGGTGTTTAAAACATAAAACCTGTTCCTGAGTAGAGAATTGGCATTTTTAGCTTCCAGACAAACCCTGTTAATTTCAATTAAATGTTGAATATTAAATATTTGTGTCAAAATCTGTCATTTGATTGTATGATTCCTGAGTAGGGGGTATACCTTTTATTTATTATTTTTTCATATTAAGCTGTGAGTACAAAACATTTACAAATGTTTGTGAGAAGGAATAATTCTAGTTTTCGTGGGTTGGGTAGAGCTGTCAGCAGCTGTGTATGAAAAAGTCCCAAATAGGCAGCTTTCTTGCTGGGTTGACTACCCAACATCCTTTATGTAGTAAAATATGTGAAAAGGATGGGTGCTGATAAGCTCACAATATTTGTGTTTGATTGCAATACTGCTATAAACTCACTATATCACATCATTCATGTGCTGCTATAACAAGTAGAGGTAAAACTTCACAATTACCTCACAAACAAAATAGAGTGAAAAAATGTAAATGCACATCTAATCAAACTGATGTGAACGTACATGTTTTTTTTCCACTCTATATCCTTTATCTACTACCAGTGCTAAAATTGTGTCAACCCCACTTACCAAAGTAAGGGGTGGTATTAATTACAACCAAAGACTTACTGAGGGGTCATGTACTGGTGGCTTGGTGGGATCCAGGGCAAAGGTAGCTTGCAAGCTATTTTTTGGTGTTGCACAGAATAAAGCCACCACAGCCAGGATAACCACAACTGCGCTTGGTACTAGCACTACCACCCCTTGTGCTATAACTAGTGTAAGCCCTGGCAGCACTCTTCAGAGCAAAGATGTGAAGACACTGGCACTGATAGCAGCTGATCTATTTTTGATCCAGAAGATATTGAGGAAAAAGAGAGGAAAAAAATCTTCGATGACAATCTTGTTGATAAGGACAATGACCTGGATTTAGATTATGACCCAGACTTGGAAGAGTCAAACAACACATCTTCCAGTACTAATTTCTCTGTTAAATGTGTTGCTCCTCCCACTCTGCAGAAGTAACATCCACATAGTACCTAAGCCACAGGTTCCCCTACATGCACTGGCAGCACTACCATCAAAACCATGACTAATACAATTATGAAAAGAAAACAACAACAAAAAACCCACTAATCCCACTGCTACCTCGTCTGGCGGGCAATGTCGTGGTATCATTTGGAGACTGTGGCAGATGGGCACACTTCAAGGTGCATTTTGTGTCCTAAGGTAGTGAGCAGGGGTAAGGTAAAAGGACATCTCAAAAATTATTGGATCAAAAAACATCTATGTATACATCACAGTACAGCTTTGCTTCAGGGTAATAAAAGGCTTGGCGACAACAGCAAACCCACAACAGCCACCACCAGCAGCAGCTGCCAGAACAAAGGGTGTGTTGAGGCCTCAGCCTTCTTGAGGAGTACGAGTGTGACTGGTTCTCAGAGACAGTTGGGACAGGGACATCCACTGCACCAGCCTACCCTAGAGCACTTTGAGGATTTTCAGTCAGGGGGCATTTCAAAGCAGTCAAATAAGGTGAGATGACTGCTTGGTCAACTTATCACTGTTGAAACTGTTTCTTTCTCCATTGTTGAAAGAGAGCCCTTCAGGTAGGTGATAGAGGCCTTTGCTCCTCACTGCAGCTTCCCCATCACACCACCTTCCGCAAGACTGTAGTTGCCTCCCTTTACCAGTCTTGTCCTGTGTTGAAGTACAAGCATGCCTTTTCTTTCACTGATGGGCAGTGTAGGCTTTCAAAATTGCTTGAAAAGTGCTGTAAGATCGCAGAGCACTTTCATCACAGAGTCAAGGCAAGCCAGAAACTGAGGGAGGACATTGGAGTGTCCAGCCAACTGGGCAGAGGGGAATGGGCATTAATGGATAACCCATTTAGGCTTGTGACTGAGGATGCTTTGGGCCAGGTCATACCCTTACTTACCTACCTTAACCACCACTTCCATGGCTTCCTGGAACAAAATGAGGTCTTTCTGGGTGACAAATTACATGTGGAGGTTGAGAAGCTGATAAGTAGACTGATAGTGGAGGTTGCATGCAAACCAACATGGACACCCCAGAGTACATGCTGGCCACCCTCTGTGACACAAGTGTTAAGGAGAAGTTGGCCCTTAGAAATAATTTTAAAAGTTTGAGAGACTTGCTTGTCCGTAGTGTGTCTGAGATGCAGCACATGGAAGTCATGCTATGCGAAGGGAGTTGCAGGAGTTGAAAATGAAGGTTGGGGCTAGATATGTGCCAGTGTCTACCCTCCTTACTCTGAGGGATAAATTAATCAAACTGGTCCAATTTTGAAGAAATTGAGTCCCATGGCATGCTGTTGGATGTGTGTAAACATTGGTGCAGTGCTGTTGTTGCTGGTGGTGGTGGTCCTGTAGTTCAAAGCCATGTGTGGATCTCTCCCTTAACCTTGCGGTGGTGCTGCTGTAGGTGAAAGGTGGGTCTAACATTTAATCTGAAAGTTTTGGTCAATGCTAAGCTACTTTATGCACACTTTGCCTTTAAGTTGTCTTTCCCCTGTTGTTAAGTGGTGCCACCATATAGGTGACTTAAACAGCTGCTTAGGGACCACACTTGGTAAGGATGGGGAGATATTTGTTAAGTTTATTTTGGGCCCTAAAAACCAAGAGCAGCACCTGGTTAAGCTACTGTCCCTCTATGTTTGCAGATGGAATGTTCAATCATTGTAAGAATAAGAGAGCAGATAAAGGATTTCATGACAGGAGCTTATAAAATATCTCACCCTTTGTAACAGACCTCACTTTCTTGGAGGTTAAACATGTTAATGAAATATCAGTCAAAGCCATTGGTTGCTCAAATATGAGAAGTGGTAAACTCACTGATTTGTGTGAGTTTGGGTTTTGTAAGAATCTGGAAGGGTCAAAGAACATTTTACTTTGTTAAATCTCAAATTACAGTATGTGATATGATATCAGAAAGAAAAATAAGTTTAAGGGATCACTTATGTTATTTTCTTTCTCTCTTTGGACTTGAATCAATGAGACATATCTAGACTTTTGCAGAAATTAAAGATATGTAAGTATGCAATTCAATTTCAGAAAACCCCCCACAAATGATTGCTGAAAAACTATAGTTATTATAGCATTCAGTATTTTTTTTTTTTAAATCGCATTTATGTGCCAAATATTGAAATAGGAAGTGGAAGCACTTCTGAAGGGTGTGAATGGTGTGGCTCTGGGTAAAGAATAATTTTCCATTTAATTCTTGGCAAGATGCACCTATGATATAGAGCAGTTTTATTATGTTCTTTTCACATACTATTACTACAACCAGGTGGATAAGATAGGGATGGAATTGTGAAAACTGTTGATCCAGAGTAAAAAGGAAATTACTAACAGCTACTATGCATCCAAATCAGAATTTATTTTATAAATGTTCAATGAGCGAATCATTTCCTGCAGGCAATACATCTGAGTGAAATAACAAATTATTGAAAATGAAAAGGATCCAGAGTATATGCTGTTTCAGTTACAAATATGTCAAGATCTGACTGGCAACAAATATATCAAAATACAAGCATATGTAGGTGAAGACTATTGGGGTTATGTATAAAAAGTGATTCTGGTGCAAACCCTAGTTAAAAGTGGTGTTATCTCCATAGTTACCAATACTCATAGTTTTCATTGCTACTGACTGATTGCAATAGTAATAAGGCCCTTTTTCAAAGTGTGTTGAAAAATCAGTTTTTACAAACAATCTTTAATAAACAAAAATCAGATGAATTCAGGTAAATTAGCACAAGAGAGACCAATCAGTTTTTTAAACTGATAGGTCGGCAAGCATAAAGAGAAACAAATCAGGAGGAGGACAGAGGATTACCAGGGCACAGGCACCGAAGGCCACAGGATGTAGGACCACCATCAGAAACTTTGGAGCTCAGTATGGGCTTAAATCCTGGGCCCCCATGCCACCCCCATCAGCCTGCCCCATGCCCATCCCATGGCTCCACCTATTGTTCGGCTCATATTCTATCCATCTCACAATCCTTCCATAAGCATACTTATTTGAGATAACATACTTTATGAGACATACTTCATAAACATACTTTATGAGAGTAAAGGTGAGACTAGGGTTAGTGATGCCTGTGTGCAGTATTTTTTAAAAGTTAAATGTGACAATTATGCAAAGCTAGAAGAAATTGGCAATGAACAAATACTTTATCACAGCACTGTATATTATAAATACATATTTCACACTCTGGATCTACACTACAGTACACTTACAAATGTAAATTCAAACACTACTCCCTCCCCTTTCCCTATTACCTCGCAGGGTTCTATCTCACCTGGTGCACCACTGCATCACCACTACTGTATAGCAGTGTCATATAATGCATACATGACTCCACTGGGCTTTTGGGTGCCGTGCACCTATGGTGCCCACTTCATTGCAGCCAAGTCTGAACACAAGAACACTAATACTGGGCAGCCCTTCCTATATATGCCAAGAGTCTTACAATTACTTCTAAACTCCGTGTATGCTACATTTGGCCTGACCTGTTTAATTGCACTTAAAAAATATAAAGTATTCTTAGCAGTTAATTTAAGTGAATGCACACATGTGCAGCACATTCTTTCCTACAGATTAATGTTTTCCTGCTTAGGAAACTGACCAATTCCTCTCTTTTCTATTCTCGCAGATGAGTTCTATTTTAGAACATTTAACACATCTGTAAAGATGGATTCAAACCATGTAGTTGTACAACAGTCAAAAATATCTTTGATATACTCCAGTCAATAAAAAAGACAGCATTTAAACCACATACATAAAAATGTAAAGTAAATATTTCATATTAATGGAATATTTCACAACCTGCATATTCATTCTTGCAAGAATGATGTAGTTAGGTTTGCATGTGTATAGGATGTGTATTGTGTTGGGGATGCATATGTGTAACATAGTGTGGCTGCATCTATGGTAGTAGGCATTAGACTTGGGCGCCAGTCTTCATGTTCGGCTTCGTGTAAAACAAAAAACCTTTGTATGCCATGAATATTTGCCCGTTCCTGTGTTCTTTTTTGGGCAGATATTCATATACGTTCATCATGTTCACTTTTTTCTTTGTTTTTTGCCGTTTTCTTTAGCAGGGGTTAATAAGGGATTAACACAGTAAAAATATGCAGCAGCTTTGGCGCCAGGATTTTAAAGGTCCGTAACAGCGACTCTATTGGTCGCCAGCAGGGGCCTCCTCTTGCATCAACCAATGAAGGGCAGCTGCTCTTCATTGGTTGATGCCAGACAAGTCGCTCTTACAGAACTCTGAGCAACTTGGCTTGGGAGGAACAAAAATGGTCTCCTGGCAAAGCACAGGGCTAGTTATAAAACGGAATGTAGAAATCAAACCAGGATTCGGTACACAGAGGAGTTAATCAGACAAGCCAGGATTCGGTACACGGAGGACTTAATCAGACAAGCCAGGATTTGATACACGGAGGAGTTAATCAGACAAGCCAGGATTCGGTACACGCAGTAGTAATCAGAGTAGGAGCAAATAGCAGCACGTTAGACTCAAAGACCACACAAGGGTAAAGTGCAGCAGATCAGCAGGCCTTTTAAATTAGGAGCCACACCAAGCCACGCCCCCGGAACTGCACTGGAGATTGCTCAGGCAGCAACACCCCCAGTCATCTCCCAGCCTGGGCACCCCCCCTCCTATGACTCACACGCAGGTTGCTAGGAGACGTATGGCTAGAAGCAGCTACACTAGGTTTGCTGCTATGCCGCAAATGCGAGGAACAGCGCCCGGACAAGGCTTCTCCGGAGAGGTAAGTTGTGACAATATGTTATGGATCTCAGTACCCTGAATAGATATATCCGCTAAAGTTGGCTTCCTCTACTACTTATTGACCATGCTAAAATCTTTGGATACAGTCTTATGGGCCCCAACTAAGTGCACCACCATACTCCGGCTACTAGATTGAAGACTGAGGGAGGTGGTAGGTTGTTTTGAGAGGGACTTGGGAAGCTGGGCAGTCAGATAGAGTTGTAAAATAGTTCTGTATTTTCATTATTGTATTATTATGTTTTTGTATTTTGATATATATTATTATTTACTGTTACCACTGTGTACTGTACTTATTTATATCTGTGTCCTACTAGAAGACATATCTTTACCATAGATATCCAGATAGATGGAGGTGCCACATGTATGCCAAGCTCCTCTTAGCTGAGTCCCTTACATTTCACTGTAGGAGATCACGAGGTAGCCAAGGAGGAGCTTAGCAAGGGTCAGTATGACCCCAGTCAAGAAAGAGCTACAATATGAAAAACAAAATAAGATAATTTGGTCTTAGTTTTGGTCACATGCTAGCTCTTTGTAGAAAACAGAACAAAAAATAACTTTAAATACATTTTGGACATGCATTTTTAAAACACAAAAACACACCTACAGTTAACCTATTGGGCTTTACCATTATGCTAAAATGATAAATTGGAATAATCAGAAGATATGTTTTTAATCATATTTAATGTTTTTCAAAATTAACATAGAAATATCCTCCCTTGACTTCTATAAAATAACTATATTAACTAAAATAACATGTCCCAATACAGTAATCATAGAAATGTTACTTAAAAACTATCCTGCTGATTCCCATAGTTGGGAATATATATAATGTATACAACCCCCTTAACTATTCTAGAGTTTATGCTATAAAAAATCAAAAATTTGGGGAAAACTTTTTTTTTCTGCACTCTGATCATGACTACCTAATTAATAATCCGTTTAATGTGGATAAAAAGCAATACAAGGGTTTGTATATACGTAATGCCCTTTCATCTAACCCATTTGTGCATAATCCATTTACAAATGAATTGATAATTTGACATGTACCAGTTTCAAAGAAATACTATCAACGCCTTCAAACACTTTCTGTAAATTTAAACAAACTGCAGGAAAGACAGTGGTTCTCACAAAGAAGTGGATTCTGGGTTTGTTTTCCTAGGCAACATCAATTCCAGGATGAACTCTTTGCTCCAAAGTGGTGACCACATAGTGAAGCCCCATATAAATAAATAAAGGGTGAAGAATAGTCTTGCTATAACTCAAACCAAAAATTTAAGGACATGTGAAAACAGGGTATTTATTAAACTTGTTCTGTATATTTATGGGCCTGCACAATACGGGTAGATTTATCTTTGGAAACTAATATTTAGTGTAGGAAATACTGGTTAAAAGAGGTTTAGTGACAGTCGTATATTTTTCTCAATAGTGGAAGTTTGAACTTTTGGCCAAACCATGCAGGGTACTTCAAGTCTCATGACATACTGTACCATACTGATAATGTGTGATTCCAGTGGGTACTCCAATAGGTCAGATGCATGGTGACACTCCCTTATGAATACATCACTGATTAATTTATTAGCTTAAGCTATACATCTCTGACTTAAAAAAAAGAAAATTGTGTTTAGAGAAACAATAGCATCCCAGGCATCCCCCGTACCCTAATGCCTCTGATCAAATGTTCCTGCTTACATAGAACAGTCCTTTGAATCTGACTTCTGTTCATAGTTATTCTTCAGAAAAAGTCCCCTCAATCTTAACTATTAAGATAAATACATTTTAAATAAAAACTGGTATTTTTGTTTCAATATGAGATAATATTTCTGCCATAGTGAATCGTATTATATACATTTTAACCAAGTTAAATATTTTATTAAATATTATCCATAAACAATATATTACTATTATGGAATCCAGGTATGTGGTATACTTTCCCATTCCATACTAGTAATATATTACTTTGCCCTTACTTGTAGAATTGCATTAAAAGATGTCCTTGGATAATCTCTTTTACCATGCAAGTTCATTTTAACAAGTGAGAATGCATTCATGGCATTTTGGTGGTTTTTTAAATACTAACTGAAATGAGAGAATAAATTAATATGGATTAAAGTAAATTGATTAATGAAAGAAGGATTAGATTAAGATGGGAAAGGGGAAAATTACATGCAAATAAAATTACAAGAAATAAAAGGATGGTGAAAGGGCAAGAATCCCTCATACCCCAGAAATACATTCTGAAAACAACCATGGTTATAATTTGGAAAAAAATAGACCTTATATATTTCAACACATTTTTAAGGGTTTCTAATAAAGTTTATTTTTGCATTTTAGTGACAGCAGGCAATAAGCCACATCATTTCCAGTTCTTTATTATTTAACCCCTTAATGACAAAGCCTGTACATGTGCGGGCTCAAAATGCATTGTTTTCAATGGTTTTAGGGACCGCCTATTGTCCTTGTTTAGTTTCTTAGGCATCAGGTCCGTTTTCAAACTGAGGGAAGATGGATTTCCTATTTCAGAACCCATAGTGAATGTAGCATTGTTTATAGTCCAGAGGAATTTAATTGCTAACTCTCCAGCATCCGTGTTATTATAACTCCCATGATGTTCAACCCACATGTTCATTAATGAGCCACACAGGCAGCCCACATCTTAAGATGTATTTTCACAACACCTAGAGAGGGACCTGTTGGCCAACTAACCAGCCCAAAATCAGGGAAGCGGGAGGTCTGTATCATGGTCTCTTGAAAGAAGGAGGGCTGCAGGAAATGGAGACATGTATGCAGGAAAGGTAGGAAGACATTGTGAGAGTACTAAAAAGCATGAGTAAATGTGTGAGTGAGATGGGAGTTATGGTGTACCACCATCAGTAATTGGCTCAGTGATGGGAGTTCTAATGTACCACTGCCAATGTCTGGCTCAGTATACAGTCATAAAAAGTGTGCTTTACCACTGTCAATGTCTGGCTCAGCAAATAGAGATGATAATTATAACATACCACATCAGTGCCTGGCTTATTAGATAGTGAAAGAAGTTATGCTGTACCACTGTCAATATATGGCTCAGTATATAGTGAAAGAGGTTATGCTGTACCATGGTCAATGTCTGCCACTAACGGCGGTTCAGGCTGTGGATCCACGCTGCAGTACAAGGAAAGGCGCCCCCAAGCAGTGATGACAAGCAATGCAGGAACAAACAGATGATACTAGGAGCAGGCAATCGGATAGTCGGGGTCACGAGCAAAGGTCAGGGCTGGCGGCAGACAACGGGTAGTCAGGTACAAGCTGAGTTCAGGTAAAGGCAGGCGGCAAACAACGGGTGGTCAGGTTCAAGCAGAGGTCAGGCAACCAAAAGGCAAATACGTTTCAGGAACGCTAGTGAAGGCAATAAAGGCACTATCACAGACAAGGGATACTTGCAGACTGACGGTTTAAATATCCCTCTTGCTCCAGGATCCTCCTACCTCCTAAATTAGGGGGAGGAGGAAAAAAGATAAATACCCCTTTAAGACGCGGCATGAATATTCATGAGGTAGCCGTTTGCACATGCTCTCATGACGTTGAGACGCGCGTCCCGTCTAGATCCTTTGATCCACACGGGGGCGCGCGTCTAGCAGCAGAACGGACCTCACCGCGTCTCCTGCGAACAGAACGAGCAGGGGGCTGAACGCGCGGGCTGCGTCTCGGCTCCCCTGCTCGAGGCAGCACGGGAACCGCCGGCGAGGTAACAATGTCTGACTCAGTATATAGTGTTGGGAGTTAAAGTGTACCACGATCATTGCTTGACTAAGTATAAAGTGATGGGAGTTATTGTGTACCACCATTTACTTTTATTAAATAATCATGCTTTGGCTAATTAAACTTCTCTGGTGCGCAGGCAAGTTGAAACATCAATGCATGCTTACTATTACACAGCAAACACAAGTAGGTAGTTGTTTGAGGCCAAAACATTAGCCTGGCCAATCTGCTGTTTTTCTCTTGTATGTTTTAGGGTATTTATAGCAGGGCTCGACAAATCCCAGGCGCCAGGTCGCCATGGCGACAGAGAATTTTGTCCTGGCGCCTAGGTTTTGTCAGCCTCTTACATCCAGAAAAAATTGTGGATGTAAGAGGCTGAGTCACCACACGGGGGCGCTGCTGCCGTCTGCCCAGAAGTCTGCCCAGAAGTCTGGGCAGACAGCACAGCCACTCCGAGCCCGCCCCCGAGCCTGAGATCACTCCCACGGAGTGATCCTGTAGGCTGAAAACGCGGTTGCTGGAAAAGCAGCACTCGTGTTTTCAGCTGCCACAGGCAGCCTCAGGGAAGGGGTTTGTGTGTTGATTGGGTCCCCACACAAGTCTGGGGACCTCACCCAACACCCCACAGCTGCCTGATCGCTCCATGGGAGCGACAGCGCAGCGTTAACCCCTTCAATGCCGCGATCGCGGCATTTAGGGGTTAATTCCCGTTTTGGGGGCTTTGCTGCTGGTGGTCTGCCTGGAAGCCCAGGCAGACCAGCAACAGCAAAAACGAGCCCCCACAAGCCCTTTGATGACTCCTGTAGGTATGGAAGCCTACAGCAGTCATCAAAGAGACTCCCCCCCTGCAATGGCTGGTCCATTGACCAGCAATTGAGTCCCAGCTTCAGGGACAGGGGAGAGGGTTCTTCGGTCTCCACATGAGTGTGGAGACCAGCCCCAACACCCCCCCCCCCGCTGCCTGATCGCTCCCTGAGAGCGACAGGGCAGCGTTAACCCCTTCAATGCCACAATTGTGTATGACACATTTGTGGCATTGCAGGGGTTAACATTTGTCCCCACAAACTTGTGGGGACTAAATATCTGTCAATGCTGTGCTCCAATGGAACATCAGCATCGAAAGATGAAAAAAAATTAATTTAAAAAAAAAAACAAACAGCACTGACCTGAAAGTCCAGGGTGCTTCCAGGTCAAACGCTGTGAGTTTAGTAAGTGGGCTGATGATGATCGGATCCCTCCTGACCAACTGTTAGTTTAAAAAAATCCTGGCTCCTAACTTTTTTACCTGGCGCCTAGATTCACAACAAATTTGTCAAGCCCTGATTTATAGTATAATAGTTGGTGAATTCATATTCGGTAAACCATTTCTGTTCGAGAAGACTATTTTGTGTCAAAATCTTCATAATTTTCTGAAAACCAATGTTTACGAATTTTTTTTATTAGTAAAAATATTAGACAAAATGTGATATGTGTATGTAACCAACAAGGAGGGGTTTAACCAAAAAGAGGTGTGATTACGATAGAGCTGAGCTCAGAATGCAGGATACAGGATAACAGGATAAGGCATTTAGTAGATAAGGCCCAAACAGAGTCAGGAAACAAGCCAAGGTACGGTACATGGGAAAACAACAGAGTCAATAGGGTAGCCGAGGTCAGTGCACGAAGAATCCAAAAGTCGTTGAGCAGATAAGGGGCAGGCAGTAGCGAAGTCAAAGGGAAGCCAGGTAGGTACACGATATAGCAATTGGAACAATCGTCGGGTAGCCGCATTGGGTAGCCAGACCCTGACACCTAGGGACCTATTTATATCAAATGTTACTTTTTTTATGATCTTGAGCATGGTCCTCTAGGGCAATAAGACCCAGTAACACTGATTTTCTGGCTCCCCAGTCCAGGCAGTTAATGCCACCCTTGGGTAAAGGGTATTTCTTTAGGGCTTTTCCTTTTCTTGGGAGCACTCAGGAACTTCCTCATCAGTCTCCTTGATTATGTTGCTTGAAGGAGTTCCCAAACAGCTTTTCACTCCCCCAAACAGCCTGCCTGTGCCATAGTTGCCACCAAACAGCTTATCAGTACCCCCAAACAGCCTACCTGTGTCCCTCCCCGCACCACTTACCTGCAAGAGTGGTACGTCTCTCTTCCTGTATGTTGTGTGCAGACTGATCAACAAGTAGAGGTGATGTCACTTCCTGCACGCTGGATCAGTGAAACACAGCATGCAGGAAAAGAGTGTGAGAGATCATCTGATCAGCAACTGGTAGCTTTAAAGGGATGGACAAGTAAGACAACTTGTCGTTTTGGCGTCCTGGGCCCCCAAGGGTGGCAGGCCAGTTGCAGTTGCAACTACTGCAGCTATGATTGTTATGCCTCTGGTTGGAACATTTGCCCACCCTGTTCTCCAAATGTTCCACACTAGGTACCCATATGCAATATTTGCACATCATCTATGCATAAAATATTCCCCTAGAGATGAACAGTGTCATCCATTATATATTTCTTTTCTGTTAACAGCCTTATTATGTTTTTAGACAGCGGACATGTTTTGCATTCATGTTTATAAAGTCATACCTTTGTCATGGAAATATGTTTTTTTTTCTCCTGAATATTAATATAAGATTCTTACATTGTCAATTCTTTATAATTAACTTTTAGTATAATTCTATAGTACTTTGTTATTTACATATTTTGCTCTGCTATATTACTGTAACCAAATGCCATGCAAACCCAATGAATATTACCATGCATGCTTTCAGGGCCGGCCCTATAATGGAGCAGACTGGGGCAATTGCCCCAGGCGGCACTTTTGAAGGGGCGGCATTTTGCCACCCCAAGTGCCGCTTTTTTGTCATCCGATGCGGCTTCCGCCGCCGTTTAATTATGGAAAAGCTTGCCTCCGTGCCGATCGGTTCGGCTCTTCGTTCCACCCCCTTGAAGATGCGCCGTGACGCTCAAGGGGGCGGGCTCACGCAGAGCAGTTGCCCGTCACCGCGTGACAAGGAGAACATCTCGAGGGAGAAGAGCATTCATGCCCCTGCTGAAAGGTAAGTACAAGGGGGGGGTAAGGGTAGATAATAGGGAGGGAGAGGAAGGGTAGAAAATGGGGGGGGCAGAGGGAGAGGAAGGGTAGATAAGGGGGGGCGGCATTTTAAAATTCGCCCCAAGCGGCATTTTGCCTTCTGCCGGCCCTGCATGCTTTTATAATATTTTGTAATAATTAAGGTCTGAAATGGCACCCCTGTAACTACCACAAGGTCATTGCATCAAATACATAGAGTATTGTATCTTGGCATATCAAATAACTAGTTTTATTTGCCTAATATTTGTCCGTAACTTAGAGTACACTGAACTGCATTAAATATAGTGTTTGCTGAGTTTAAAGGTTAAACAGATGTGATGACATAATGCAGTTCTGTGGAAGTGCTTGTTTAAACTTAAAATACCATGACATCTTTTCGTAGCTGGCTTGGAATACACACTGGAAGAGCTTTTATACAACCCATTAATCTGAAAACCTAATTCAGCTGTGATCATTTTTTTCCCAACAGTAAAGTGTGAAAGCCATGTAGACAAACATGATGTACAAAAATAATGACTGCTTAAACTAAGTTATTTAATATTCTGGTGGATCTACTGGATAGAATTTCCGATCCTCATCTGAACCTAAAAAACAAGGAAATCTTTTTTTTTTTGTTTTTTTTTTTTTAAATCTTGTGAGTGCTGCAAAGCAATATTGTAACATTTTTGACAACTGTATTAATTTCAAATTAGTATAATTATTTGTACAAATAAATTCTATACATTTTCAATATTTGCTCTTAAAACTGTAAGTTTAGCATAGTAACTGTTACATAGAAAGCAGCCTTTGTGTGTCACCAGACATACAGCTATTCATTGATACACAAACCGCTGCCATGTTTGGAAAACCTAGAGATTATCACTAGAATCAGACAAGGTGGGTTTTAACATCAGTGCAGACAGCAATTACAGAGAGGTAATTAATCTCATTGTAGTCGAAGAGGTCAACTGCAGAGCAAGGTGTCATCATCTAAAATTTATCAACTGGGACAACAAGTTCTGTATTTTGCTCAATGATAATATTTAGGAGGTTCAGTCTTGTGGCCACGGTCTCAAAGTCTAATCTCATCATAATATAGGTGCTAGCAGCAGGGTATTGGGGAAAACATCTGGTCTTCTAGAATAGACTCTTCATTAAGTTAACAGTTGCATTTCACAATGAATTGTAGCAAATCGCAGAAAGAGGATACTGGCCATTAACAGAGGGGAGTTGACAAGTGCTGATGTCTGGAATGTGCTGACATTCTGTCAATTTAATGATGTGAATCAACAGAAGACATTAGAGTAACCACACAACAGAACAATCAGCTGTGGATATTAATAAAAATCCAAAGGTTTCTTATATAAAAATGAGGGAGGTGGAAGTATAGAAACCATATTTTGGCTCTGTAGTAAGCAGTAAGTAGCGATTGGCAATGGTAAACAGACGAGATAGCCAAAAGTGTTGGGTATAGTTTACATTGGCTTTTGGCCAACATGCATGTCAGATATTAGTGAAAACAGACCACAGCTGCTCTGGGATTAAGGTTTTTATTTTACAAGCTCTGTAACAATCTTTGAGTGAGACAGGGCATTTACTGCCCCTGTAATTCTCATACATAAACTCAGCAATTAGGAGTCGCATTACATATGAAGAGAATACTGATGGAAAGACGATATTTGCTGTATCCACAGTATTACCTACCTTGCTTATCCTTTGTTTATATGTGATGCTAGACTATCATGTAATAGCAGGTTGTGCAATAGATACAATATTACAGTTTATTTCATGCATTCAGCTATATAAAATTTCACTTTTCTCTTTATTGCAGTTTATGCTTTCTTATTAATGATCTCACCTTCTCCTTGTGCAGCCAGTGAAAGTTACAATCCTCAACTTAAATGAACAAAATGTACAGTATCACATATCACACTTCTATTTAAAAGCCCAAGTTCCATCGTTTCACACCCACACTTACTTATGTTATCTTTTCATATTATGGTTTTGACACTTCGAAATAATGCTTTCCCAGGTTCCCTTGCATTTGAGCATTTTCCAAGCTGCATTATCATGGACGTTCTCTCTAAAATTGACCATCCTGCTATTATCTATTGACAGAGTACACTCTAACTGTATAGCTATATATTGAATCTTTCATGGTACAGTATATGCCCTATACTGTTACTATAGTTAGTTGAATCTTGGATGCATCTGCATTTTGATAAGAAATCTCAGTACCAAATCGTAAATCAGGGGTAGGCTGGCTTTTGGAGGCAGAGAGACAAGCTGCACCTTGGCACCTTGGCCCAACCCAAGTAATTGTGATACAGTGAGTCTAAATAACTGTGCATGTGTTAGAGCGAGCATGTTTTAGTGTGTGTTAGAATTAATGTTGGAGTGGGAGCACAGGAAATGGGGCCATTCAGCTTTACTTGCCATCGAGAGCCTAGACCATATGGTAGCAGCTCTTCCCTCCCTTAGGCCAGGAACAAAACTTATTTTCCCTGTCATGTAAAATCCAGATTAACACAATTTTATTTAATTTCTCCTTTTTCTGTATTTTCCTTTGATCCAAATACTTAAGGACTACTTAAATTAAAAGTTCCATATGAACTTAGATGTGACATTATAGTTAGTTTTGTGATATATACAATATATAGATGATACTTTATTATTAGTATTACATTAAAAAAGTCCTTTAAAACATTGTGTTTTTTCACCTGATTTAATGTTTTAGACAACTGCAGTACATTGACTCTTTACCATGCTGCCGTTAGCAGCAGGCAGGCAGGTAAGGAGTATCCCCAGCAATCCACCAGTGCCCCCCTCCCAAACTCAAACATACCCCCATGTGTCCTCAACCGTGACATATAGTCCAACATTTAGTATGAATATTATGCTAACGGAAATGTATGTAAAAAAGGCCTATTTCACAAGTATGCCGCCATTTTGCTCTCCTGTGGCAGTGCTCATGTCCGTGAACTACTGAAGACATTGCATTCCATGCTGCATTGGTTTTTAAGATGGCATGGAATGTCATGTATGAAGTAAGGGGTTAATGGCCAAAGAAACATTATTTTTTTGTTATGGCGATCCCTTTTTAAATTGGCAGACCTAGTGTATTTTTTAAAAGCAGAAAAAAATGCTGGCTCCAGTTAATCAAAATTAAACTTAGTTAAATTACCTTCATCTGGGTGCTGCAAAATAACACAATGTAATCAAAACTTTGTGTCAGCTGACTTTAGACCACAAAGGGATGCCAGTTCCTAAAATTACCAAATATTTATTGATTGATTTATTATTTATTTATTGTCCTTGGACAGATAACATAACAGAATTAAATCGAATACAGGACACAGGAGTAATCATTAGACGCGTTTCACAATAAACATGCTTGGTCAGTAGTAGCTGCTTAAGCTTTTAAGCTTTTAGTACTAGTGTATTTTTTCTTGGTTCCATTTTGAATTGAATTTACTATTATCTATTTACTAAGTATCTATTTGCTGCAAGGTGTAAACTTTCACTTGCGAGTCCGCAGGTTTTCCTCATGGGGTCTCTTTCTCTTCCCTCGAGTGCCATAGGCCCTTTGATGCATAGTGAAAGTTTATCTTACTGCAATTCCTTCCCCAGAAAACTTAGTACAACAAGCAGAGGGCAGTCGCCTTTTGGGCTGGGGCCCATGTAAAGCCAAGTGGCCCCTTGCACCCCCCAACCATAACAAACACACACACAGACACATACACTTACTCTAACACATACCCACTTTAACACACACTCACCCAACTTCCACAGAACCTACTAATTAATTAAGATATCATGTAAAAACAAAATAATTCATCTTTTTGGTTATGCCTTTTGAATATGTTTAATTTTGAAAGGTTTAATAGGAGAGATAGGAGTCATATGTGTGCACATGCATCCACTTAATGTATATAGATTTGTTAATGTGCTGTATCATGATAACACATAAATATCCTGTTTATTTCTGCATTGGTAGTAGTCTTGGCATTAACTGGCATAATTACTGAGACATAACAGGGAGGTAAATGTTTTAAAATATATTTTTTTATATTTGAAAATGTTCATGCTTGATTAAATATAGAATGTTTTTTAATAATTACATGTAATTACTCAAACAATAATTACACAAGGTGAATATGTATTAGTTTGTTTTACTAGTGTCTTGAAAAGCAACTCACAAAGTAGTCTACCAAGGTTTGATATATAGTTTGAAATATTGTACCTATTCAAGCTAAATCTTATTACAGAGTTCTTGATTAAAAGAAAACAACTTTGGGTAAACACAGTACTTTAAATGTAGCTTCCATCAGACCCGTAATGTGAGAAGAGGAAAAATAAAATGTATGAAATCCTTGTCTGTAAAAATCATATTTTATGAATTTCATTCTTTATCACTTGACATTTTTGGGATGATTAACAGAAAGCAGTCTGTTTAATAATACTAGTAATGTCTGTTTTGTCAAATTATTTCTCAACAATGTTTTCTTTCTGCTCTACTTATCAGGTTAGTGCACTTGTGATAGCTAATCAGACTTCCTCAAGGGAGTATATGAATGCACATCTTAATTATCATATGGAGTGGGTGCTGGTTTTATTCATTACTCCCAAATGTGACGTGACTGATGTTCCATTCAAGATACAACTAATAACATAGAAAAAATATTGCCTTGTTTGGTAAATGTAAACCTTTCTGATTTTTCTTTATATCTACTGTTCTCGTTGACCTGTTTTATCTAATTTTTTAAAGAAAATATATTGCTTTTCCACATATTTATGCTGAGCATTCCTGTCTGAATTCTTCCAACTATTACTTATATGCAAAACATTCTTATTTTTTAAGATTGTATAATCTATGTTCAGAATTACTCCATTGGCAGCTATAGGCCTTGATGTGTGAAAACTTTTCCTATAGCCCTCAATCATTTAATGTATTAAACGTTTCGTTTCTACTTACTCTGCTGAACTTAACACTTTATTTACTATTGGCTGAAGGCCTACTGTTACTCATCAATCGTGGTTCCTCTCGCTATATCATGCACTACGGAGACTCAAAGAATCAGCCAGTCCAAACAAATGTTATATGTAATAATCTTGTTTCACAATATATTCGGTCTCATAATGATTACTCTTCATTGACTTCACAGATACACTATATGACCAAAGGTATCTGGACACCTGATCATCACACGTATATGCGCTTGTTAGACACCCTAGTCCAAAACCATGGAAATTAATACGGAGCTGCCCCCACTCAACCCTTACCATTTGTGCTCATTTGACCAAAAAGAAAATTTGTGAAGTCACATACGAATGTTTAACTAGAAGGCATGGCTCTCAATCAGCTTTCCAATTCACCCCAAAGGTGTTCAATGGAGTTAAGCTCTGTACAGGCCACTTACATTCCATCTAGCTAAACTTGTCAAACCAAGTCTTTATGGACCTTGCTTTGTGCACATGGGTACAGACATGTCTTTGTATGCTGTGACATTGACATCACAGGAACTAAGGTGCAGAGAGGTGTTCTCTTGGCATGCAAAGAACTAAGGTGATTTTTATTAGCTACAACTGTCGTTAGTCCTAGATGCTTCCACTACACAATAATAGCACTTACGGTAGACCAGGGCGAATGTAATAGGGCAGAAATTTCACAAAGTGACTTGTAGCAAAGGTGGCATCCTAAGACAGCGCCATGTTTAATGTCACTGAGCTCTTCAGTATGACCCATTCTACTTCCATTCTACTTTATAAAATGAGATAACATGCCCATATGCTAGATACTATACACCTGTTATGAAGGGATGTGGCTGAAACACCTGAATTCAAAAATAAGAAGGTGTGTCTATATACTTTTGGTCATATAGTGTAACAATTCGTAATCGGTATTCAAGTATCAAAACAATAATTCGTTTTTGAGGACTGTACAATTTAGTAGTAGTAATAAATATTGATACTTTATTTTTTGTACCTACTGTGCAAATATAAGTGGCTAAACAAGTCAACATGTTTGCTTCATATGAGGTAACTACCTCCATCTGATATTAGACGACTTGGGTGCTCTATTACTCAATGTGTTTAAAATTTGCAAATCTTGATACATTGATGAAAGAAGAGAACATTCCACCTGCATAATGCAGTTGGTGTCTTCTCATATCTGGTAAGTGTAGAATATACATGCCCGGGGACTTCGCGGAGTGTCTTTATAGGCCTTGCTGAGCCCCTCTAAACATAGTGCTTATGATTGTTACCATAAAGCTCTATTTTGGTATTGTCACTCCAAATTACAGTGTTCCAGAAGCTGTGAGGCGTGTCAAGGTGTTGTCGGGCATCTTGTAACCGGGCACTAGTGCAGTAATGGCTTCTTTCTGGCAACCCGACCATGCAGCTCATTTTTGTTCTAATATTGTTGTATTGTGCTCCTTGAAACAACCACACCGTCTTTTTACTCAACAGCCTGTATTTCCCCTGAGGTTACCTGTGGTTTTTATCTTGTATCTCGAATTCTTCTGGCAGTTGTGGCTGAAATCTTTCCTGGTCTACCTGACCTTGGCTTTGTATCAAGAGATCCCTCAATTTTCCACTTTTTAATAAGTGATTGAACAGTACTGACTGGCATTTTCAATGCTTCAGATATCTTCCTAGGCTACGCTTTTGACCTGTGGAAGCAATAGAACCAATTGTAAATCTACTCATATGTATTTATTTGTTTTGTGGTTTTTTTTTTTAAATACAATATTGATTACAATAATAAATGGTTGGTTGCCGTTGCAGTTATTCTGTGGGGGTTGAGATTTATGTATATAAGTATTCTCTGTGACTCTCTATGTTTTAGGATCTTAAAGAAAGCATTTTTATCAGGGGGAATTGTATGCATGTTTTATATTCAGAATGGAAGTAGATAATTAACTGCACCTATTTTATATTTTTGGCATCTTGTTTTATACTTTCAGCTTAATAACTGTTAACATGTTCTTTACTTTTAATTGAATTCTTCATCTTTGCTTGGTAAGTAAGAACGCACCAATTCTTCCTACTGATTACTGTCATTATCCTCCCACCTAACTTTGTTTATTTCAGACTTTCTACATTACCTTCTCAATGGACTATACTGTAAACAACACATATTTATACCCCATTCAGCCTGACAATCATTCCCCAGACACCAGCACATTCTAAAAACGAACACAGACAAACACTCTTAGATCAGTAGTTTTACAAAGTGCTTTATTGTGTATATATCAATCAGTTCTGTGGAAATCACTCAGGGGCAAGAAAAAAATGATATTAGGGACATAAATAATAAAGAAAAGGCACAGATCATTGGGTTGAGATTGGGATTTTTTTTGTTCATAATTTACAGGCTCTATTTTGTTAATGGATTATACATTTTAAGATATGTTGTGACCAGGCCCGGACTGGCCATCGGGCACACCGGGCATTTGCCCGGTGGGCCGGGCCACGGCAGGGCCGCATTGACTTAAGGGCTGATGGAGCTGCAGCTCCAGGCCCCTACCCTACCTACGGCCGCATTAACCCAGGGAATAAGGGGCACCTGCCCCTTAAGCCCGCCGCAACTGCGACCGGGTCCGCCACTCTAAGGGGCCGGGAAGTCCCCACCAAGGCCGGCCTTACGGGTCTGCGGCCGCACAGGGTTTAAATTAAAACATCGGGTTTTTTTTAACTTTATTTAACATCCTCCATGTTAAATAAAGTTGAAAAAAACCCCTGATGTTTTAATTTAAACCCTGTGCGGCCGCAGACCCCTAAGGCCGGCCTTGGTGGGGACTTCCCGGCCCCTTAGGGCAGGGCCGACCTTTGGGGTGTGGGACCGCACAGGGCGCCTCACTCCAGGGGGCGGCGGCGGGCGGTCCGCACCGGGTGCCGCTCATCAGGGGGTGCCAACTTGCGGCACCCGGCACCCCTCCAGAGACGGACAGTAATGTCCGCCGCTGGAGGAGCAGGCTCGCAAGGGAGCGGTATCGGAGGTCTTTAACAGACCTCCGGTTCCCTTGAGTGATTTTAAGCCGGGTTCAACCCGGCTTAAAATCACTCAAGGGAGCCGGAGGTCTGTTAAAGACCTCCGATACCGCTCCCTTGTGATCCGCGCGGCAACAGCTGCTGTGCGCCGGGGTTTGTTGTCAGATCCCGGCGCACAGCACTGAAGCCGCGCCCACCGCTGTCCATGCCCTCTGACCCGGAAGAAGACAGAGAAGACAGAAGAACTGAAGAAGTGGAAAAGAAGCTGAAAGAAGAAAGGAAAGGTAGGAAAGCATTAAGTGAGAGTGGATTGGTGTATATGTGTGGATTGGTGTATATATGTGGATTGGTATGTGTGTGGATTGGTATGTGTGTGGATTGGTATATGTGTGGATTGGTATATGTGTGGATTAGAATATATGTGTGGATTGGTATATATGTGTGGATTGGTGTATATGTGTGGATTGGTGTATATGTGTGGATTGGTATATGTGTGGATTGGTATATGTGTGGATTAGTATATATGTGTGGATTGGTGTATATGTGTGGATTGGTGTATATGTGTGGATTGGTATATATGTGTGGATTGGTGTATATGTGTGGACTGGTAAATCCGTGAGAGTGATGGGTGTTATGCTGTACCATTTCCAATGTCTTTTTCATGATCTAATTATGCTCTAAAAGTACATCATAACTCCTATCACTCTATACTGTTCCATACAGTGGCAGAGCTGGGAGGCAGAGGCCTTGCACCCCCACCGCAGGACTCCTGAAAGGTAAGTGAACTTCAAAGAGGGAGAGGGTAGATAGTTAGGAGGGGGTAGTTGCGGCGGGCTTAAGGGGCTCTGCGTTAATGCGGCCATATAGGACCAGTCAGTCCGGTCCTGACTGGGCCTATTTTAAGGTGGGGGCCTGGAGCTGCAGCTCCATCAGTCCCTAAGTCAATCCTGCCCTGCCACAGGCGCGGTCGCAGTTGCTGCTTGCTCCGGCAACAAGGTAAGTAGGGTGAGGGAGGGGGGTGCAGTGAGAAGGGGCAGAGGGGGGTTAGATAGTGAGAAAGGGGGAGAGGGGATAGATAGAGGTGGTACATATTGAGAAGTGGGGAAGGGGGTTACATAGTGAAAAGGGGGAACATAGTGAGAAGGGGCAGATAAGATGAAGAGAGGGGGTAGTGTGAATGCGTATGAGAATGAATGAATAAATGTGTGGATGAATTGTGTGAATGCGTATGACAATTAATGAATTCATGTGAGGATGAATTGCTTGAATGATTTGTGAGACTGCATTAATGAATGTGTTAATGATTTGTGTGAATGATTAAATGCAAAGATGGTACATGAAGGGTGGGCTTTAACAATAAATAAATAAATAAATAAATATGGGCTGCTCAGGCTTAAATGCCCGGGCCTATTTTTTGTCCCAGTCCGGGCCTGGTTGTGACATATTCCATTTTAATTAAAATATATATTTTCCCCCTAAATAGTTAATATACAACACTATCATGTGCTTGGTTAAGAAGGCGTAGCTGATAAACTGTCTAAATTTAAAGAATCATCTAAATAATTGTCTAAAATAATTGTTTAAATTCAATAAGCTGTTGATAAAATGAATGTATTCTAAGTGGTGTATTCTGGTCTCGGGCAGCAGTTCCAGATCTCCATTGTAACCAGCCCATTGACATTATTGGGCACCACGCTTAGCTGGCATGGCCTCCCACGCATCCTTAAATTGCACCAAAGCAGCATATAGTGATGGGGCAGCTGGGATGCTGCCTTAAATCATACCTAGGGGAGTGCTCAGCTAAAATACACCACTGTGTAAACTTACCAGTAAGCAATAAATTTGTCTCAAATAGTGCTAACTGTAAAACTGCACATACGTAATTAGTAAGCATATATTGTAATCACAGCAGTTTAAGCCACTGAGAGTCTAATGAAATGTCAAATCAGTAAGTCATAAAATGTGTTAAATCATTTTTGTTATAAATGGAATGTTTGGCGATTCTTCTTTGTACCCAATGTGGTTTATGTAGTGCAAGAGTAGTCTGAATTTGGTTTATTTTAATAATTAAATATGTTGAAAAACCTAAAGTTTAAAACATAGTTTGCTGTGTATGTATCAGAAAATAGTCATGCAACGTTTTCATATTTCTGGGCTTTATGAACACAATGAGGTTTTGGTAGAGAATAATCTTTATCTTTCACAAATATTATATATCACAAACTAACTAGAGAATCATCTAAAAATCCATTACAGAGGAAAATGGTGTCACCCAAAAGTGACCCAGGAATTTACATTGTTACTTTGAAATTAGATATTGTAAAAAGCTACTTTGTTCATCTGATAGTTGTAGAAAATTAGCTACAAAAGACTTTGATCATTGTTATAAACACATAATTTGTTTTTTAAACCAGCTGTAGTGACTTTTCATCTAGTGTACTCATACTTAATACAACGCATAAGATTACGATGAAGATTTTTTTTCTCTTTGACACAATTTTTTTTTATTTTCCCTATTGTTAGAAATGATTTACCGTATTTGCTCGATTATAAGATGACCCTGATTATAAGACGACCCCACAAAATCCAAATATTAATTTAGGAAAAAAACAAAAAGCCTGAATATAAGACTACCCTATAGGAAAAAAGTTTTACTAGTAAATATTAATTCATGTAAACTAATTTTCATATTTAATAAAAGCTATGATTGAGAAAAATATATATATTTTATTTCCTTTTATTTGCCAACCTGCCCCCCCCAGTTATGCACATCTGCCCCAGGCTTGCCACTCTGCCCCCAGAAATGCCTTATACCCCCCTATTTGCCACTCTGCCCCATGATGTGCCTTTTAACCCTCTATATGCCACTCTGCCTCGAGAAAAGTCTTATACCCTCCTATATGCCACTGTGCCCCATGATATGCCTTTTAACCCCCTATATGCCCCTCTGCCCCATGATATGCCTTATACCCCTATATGCCACTCTGGCATACAGGGGGTTAAAAGGCATATCATGGGTCTGAATGGCATATAGGGGGTTAAAATGCATTTCTGGAGGTATATATATATATATATATATATATATATATATATAACTGCTGACAGCAATCACACTCCTATCAAGCCAAGGCAGCCAGTACATGCTGGAACCTGTGGATGATAGTAGTGTGATTACAGCCTCCCTATGCCATGCTACCACCCCCACCCACCTTACACATCCATGCTATCACACACACACACACACACACTCATTCTCAAACATTTAAATACTCATTCATTCCATACTTGTGCAAAAACCCTCCCCCACCCCCTTACCTGAACTGCAGATCTTCCACTCACAGACTTCTGCAGGGGTCCAGCTGTGCGAGCAACTTCTCTGGCCCCGCCCCCAGAGGAAGGAGGGGGAGGCAGAGTTATGTGACACTCTTCTAGCTTCCTGTTCTCCTGGACGCTGCTCGCGACCAAAGCCCGGTAAGCAGCCTGGCCCCAGCAGAATGAGGTCTGATTAGAAGACGACCTCGATTATAAGACGAGGGGGATTTTTCAGAGCATTTGCTCTGGAAAAAACCTCGTCTTATAATCGAGCAAATACGGTATTTCACAGATATCCAGTGGTTGGCTTATTTTAATAGTTACAAGCTAGTAAACATATATATACACCAATAGTGCCTTTATGTTTATTTTTCATAAGAATTTTCCGTCCCTTTAAAATGTGTTTTTGTTATAATGGGGTTGTATGATAGATCATAACACGCCATAATTTTAGACTGTGAGCTTGCGAACAGGCCCCTCTATACCTAATGTACAGCTTTGTCTTAGTCTGTCAGTCCTAGTTTTGTTATTCCCTTAGACTGTATGTATTGTAAGACGCAACAATTGTTGGTGCCATATAAATATAAGTTAATTATAATGCTAGTCTAACCGTCAATCAACATGTTTATGAGGCATGACTACTCTACTCTGATTAGTGTCTTAACAGTCTAAATATTTGTTATCAAATTGCTACATCCACAATGCTTACACTAAAACACCTTTTCTGGAGCATATCTATTGTACCAATTTTTGTTTCTATTGTTTTCATTGGGAATTGTTTTAACTCTAACCATATTCCTAGAAGAAAATAAAAGTAAATATTTTCATAGCCATGGATTCAATCCAAAGGGCAGCTCTTGTTCAGAAATGTTCAAAACTCTTACATCTGTACATCAAATTTAGTTTACATTTGAAGTTGTGAGCCTAAAAGAGAGAACTGACTGGCGTGTAACAGAGCTTTCCTTGAAGTCAGGGCTTTCCATAAACACCTTTTACATCAGATCCCCTTCAAATGAGGAGTTACTTTGAATCTTTTTAAATCTTTTACATGTAAAAAGCAAACTGCTTCTATCCTGAAAGTATTTAAACTGTGGGTGCTTTCATCAATAAAAGGTTTTCTTTTTAATAAAAAAGATTTTCAACAAAATATAATTGCTCAAAATGTAAAAGATTGAAACAGGGCGAGACAAAACGATAATTGAGAAAGAGATAGTAATTATGAAAGAAAATACCATTTTATTTCATTAAGAGAGTGGGTAATTTTTTATCCTCTGTAGTGACGTGTAAAATGTCACTACATTTCAGGTTTCACAAGAAGCTTTTGAAGTTATTTTTGGCACTTTGTGTATAGGGGTTACAATTACTTTTGTATGGGGAAAGGTACTTGTTGTCTTATCACATATATACAAAAATAAGTACATATTAGTTAGTTTCTCACCAGGGCAGGAGAGGTCCTGCACAGTAATGTGTCCAGATGCTTTCCCATTTGTCCGGAAAAGTTTGGTACAGGAAGAGGGCGAGTGGCCACAGTTGTTCATCTGTCCTTGGTTTTTAAATCTACCCAGTTGTTCTGGCCCAGAAGTCCCTCCCGCAAAATATTTATCCTTCAGAGTAAGGAAGGAAATTGAGCTGTAGCAACAGAGGCAGAGCAGGGCACAGGATAGGCACTGGCAAACAAACGGAATCACCCCTATATTAGAAACAAGAACAATAATTGATCCACCACAGTAAGGAAGACCATTGTGGTACAGGGCGGGGTATAGGGCATGGCACAACCTAGGCCAGGTACTGGCAGACAGACAAACCCCGCCACAAGGCTGACCCCCTCTTCATATTAGAAAAAATAAGAATTGATTCCCCAGAGTAAGGTGAGAGAGGAGCAGCAGCAGTAGGGCACTATGCCTGGGGACCCAGGAAATGGCAGATGATAGGCACATGCAGCCCCTTGGAGAAGAACTGAATTGCCCCAATATTATAGACATTAAAAAGGTTCCCCAGAATAAGGACAGTGAAAGAGGAGCAGCAGTCCAACTTTTATGACATCGCATTTTAAATACTGTACATAGATATTAATATGTAGTTGGTCCCCCCTTTTGCAGCTATAACAGCTTTCTGGGAAGGCGTTCCACAAGATTTTTTTGTGGGAATTCATCCAGTACAGCATTTGTGAGGTCAGGCACTTATTTTGTATGAGAAGGCTTGGCTCGCAATCTCCATTCCAGTTTATCCCAAAGGTGTTTAATGGGGTTGAGGTCAGGGCTCTGTGCGGACATGTCAAGTTCTTCCACACCAAACTCATCCAACCATGTCTTTTTGGACCTTTCTTTGTACACTGGGGGAACAGCCCTGCTGGAATAGAAAAAGGCCTTCCCCAAACTAACCTCACATAGTGTCTTGGTATGCTGAAGCATTAAGATTCCCCTTCATTTGAAATAAAGAGCCTAGCCAACCCCTGAAAAACAGCCTCATACCATTACTCATCCACCAAACATTACAGTTCAGGCAGGCAATGTTCTGCTCGCATCTGCCATACCCAGACTCGTCCATCAGACTGCCAAGCAAAGAAGCGTGATACGTCAGTCCAGTGGCGGCATTCTTTACACCACTCAGTCCAACACTTGGCATTGTTCTTGATTATGTGAAACTTGCATGCAGCTACTCAGCCATAGAAATCCTTTCAATGCAGAGTTCTTGTGCTGATATTAATACTAAACACATCCACTTTACAATAATATCACTTACAGTTAACAGTGGAATATCAATCAGGGATGAAATCTCACAAACTGATTAATTGCAAAGGTAGCATCCTATCACAGTGAATTTATAAACCTGTGACATTGGGTCTAACTGAAACACCTGAATTCTATTAGTAAGAGTGGTGTCCAAATACTTTTGTCCATACAGTATATATTATACATATTATAAAGCCAGGTTTTGATACCTATATTAATTTATCAGTGAAAAATAATATATGATATGATAGAAAGATAATAAAAAATGAACTTAAACCACACAGAAACAGGTTTTAAATTTGACCAACTGAAAGACAGTCACACTGCGCAAGACCATTAGAATGCCTAGTTTTAATATATGATAACATAGAAACATTACATAAAAGGCTACAGCTGTTAACAGGACAGCAGTATTAGCAAGTTGATCTGGGGAGCAATCTGATTGCCACTATGGAATCAAGAAATATTTTTTCCCTGCTGTGGCACAATTGGTAATTGCCTCCAGTAGGGTTTATTTGCCATCTTTTGGATCAACTTTTTGAACTTTAGAGATAGGTATGTGTGAAAGGTTGAACTTGATAGACTGAAGCCTTTTTTAACCTACTATACAATACTATACTATGGATAATACAAAATATTGTTTTTCACTAAAATAAATTGGTAAAAAATGTATGATGCAGTTCCTGTAAGCTACAGCTTCTACAATCCACTCCACAACAGTAAATTTTCAGAACTAAAATAAACGATTACTTTATTAATTAACTTGCAGTATTATATATGAGCAATGAACATCAAGCTCAGCCTCTGCTAAACTATCGGTCACCGACTAAGTCTCACACTCCAACCCTTAACTGTCTGTAACTGCTGTTACTGACAAGCTAAAATGGTGTCAGCACACTTATATATCTTATGTTTGTCCCTTCCCCTTGTAAATGCTGATTGACCAGAGTGAAAAAGTAAGGAAAAACTCCCACAGGTTGCTTGACCCTTCAATCACAGTCATAACCATCAATGAGTCCACCTCTCATTTTTTTGGCTCCTTCTACCTATCAGTCATTGATATGTACCTTCATGCAATGGCGACATCTACATGTGGCAACAAATGGATGAATCCTAATGAAATTTCATCACTTTTGCAATTCATTTTGTCACTTGCATTGAGGATCACCCTAGTTTTATTTACAAATGTACAATAAATGCAATTTTCTTCAAAAAAACGTTTTTACGAATCCTGCAGAAGTCTCTCTCTCAACCAGGGTTGAACAAAAAGCTGTGGCTATTTACAATGAAACAAAATTATGTGAGATGTTTTAGGGCAGGAGGACATTGGTGGCAGTCATCTGGTAAAGTGGAAAGGAAGTTGTTAAAGGTGTCACTTATACCCTAGACATGGCACAACAGTTTTATGTGTGGATCCATGTAAACTGCATCCTGGCTACAAAGTAGCCAAACACACAATCTGTAGCTATAAAACAACTCTTTATCATCCTCCTCTTTATTTGGAGCCATTAATACTTACCTACTTGAATTATAATTTCACCTCTTAATGACCAAAGACATGCCAGGCACGTCACAGAAAAACTGCCAGTTAATAGCCAATGACCTGCCTGGTATGTCATGACATTAAACAAGCTTAAGAGGTGTTGCTATAATTCCTCGATGTCTATACATTCCACAACATCGAGAACGGCAGCAGAGACCCCATGTGACCCCTCCCCGGATGTCAAAGTCCGCCATACACTTACTGGTGGTGGGCGAGTGTGACTGGACGCCTTGTACCCTGACTGGGTACTCCCGCCAAACTACACTTCCTCCTGCTGGAACACCAGCGGATAGCCCCTTCAGCACCAGACAGAACCAGCATTGTAGAGAGAAGAGGGGATGCCGCTGCACCGGAGCTACATTAGCACTATGGCTAGCTGAAGCTTAGCTACACAGTGTGACTATTGTCTTAAAAAGGACAATAAAGGATTATAGCAGCCCACTCCAAGAATCAGACAGCACTCGTGTTGAAGTGAAAACAGGACTGAGTTTATGTGGAAACACACCAGTACTTAAACAGTACAAATGGGTTATTTACATACAATAGACACAGCAAACCACACAAAGTCCATCAGGTCTTCCTTTGCTCACGGCTCAGTATTTGCACTCAGCCCACCTCAGCCTAGTAGGGGAGGCCTTTGTAGTCTGCGGGGAGGATGGTAAACTCGGGCAGTTCCCTGGTTTATGGCTGAAACTTATGGATATCAAATCCTGATGCAAATACTGGCTATGGAGCTCTCTGCCCTGTAAGCCCTGACTCGATGAAGAGTAAAACACCACACATAAATCCCCTCCCAAAATTCAGGTGCCGCAAATCTGTATCAGAGCTCCACAATCGTCAGAGTCTCTGGTACTTGGGGAAATGTAGCACCCTGTACCAGGGGGAAGAAGTAGTCCCAATGGACCTGCTGTACCCACCTCCCCAAAAATAGAACCCTGTCTGTGCCATCTTGGGTCCCAAGGCTCAAACACCCTGCTTGTGTCATATTTGCCTTTCCACAATTCAATTATACATCTATGATACACACAAACACTTTTACAGTCACTCACCAATTCACACTTTCATTCACATACTTCATTCACACAATCATTTATTCTCTCACTCATTCGCACAAATAATTTACACATATTTATTAACGCATTCTCACAAATTCATTAATTATTTCGCTCATTCAGACAATTTATACACACATTAATTCATTCATTCTCTCACTCATTCACACAATTCACACATTAAATCTTTCATTCTCTGACTCATTAACACAATTCATCCACACATTAATTATTTCATTCTCTCATTCATTCACACCCTTCTCTCCTTCTTCTCACTATCTACCCCTCTCCCCCTTCTCACTGTCTACCCTCTCTCCCCCATTCTCACTATCTACCCCCTTCTCACTATCTACCTCCCCCTTTGTAGTTCAGTTACCTTGCAGACATCCTGTGGTGGGAGCACAAGGCCTCTGTCTCCCTGCTCTGCCCGCACCGCGACCAAGAGAGAGGCCTCACGAAGGAGAGTGAGGTAAACCGAGCGGTTGCTGAAAAAAAGAATGGGGTTTCAATTCCGGGACTTAAAGTCCCATTGCGGCACTCTGGGACATGTGGTCACCCTAATTGCGGCGTTGTTTTGAAGTGACATTTACCCGGAGCTGCAAGGAAAGGGTTAAAATACCGGCATTTCAAATACTTTGGGGTGTCTGGTTTTCAAAAATATATTGTTTGATGGGGTAAATTGAATGGTCGGCTTCAAAGATGTCCCAAATAGCACATGGGGCAGAATGACCAGAGCTTTTATAGATGAGTACAGGATTTGTTAAATAAAAGGGAGAAAAGATCATTTTTTTACATTTTCACCATATTTTAGTATTTTGTTTATAGTAAATTAGATGATATGATAAAAAATGGTATCTGAAGAAAGCCCTACTTGTTCTGGAAAAAAACTATTTAACTTGTGTGGGTAGACTAAATGAGAGAGAGGAACATAATTGCTAAACAGGAGTACTGCAAAAGTGTTAAAACAGCCTTGGTCGAGAAGAGTACAAAAAGAAAAAAAAGGGGTTAAAAGAGCAGAAAAAGCATTTCCTAGTCTTTCTTATACCTTTATAACACATTGATGTAGGTTTTAAAAAAATTTATTGCTTAAGCAATATACTTCATGAAAAATATTTTTCTTTTATAAAGAAGCCACAAAGCTTCAAATAAAAAAGGCTGGATCCCACCCAAAAGAATGATATTGAGTATGACACGTACCAGTATAAAAGCGACTAAGAATCCTGTGATAAGTACAAATCACTTGGCATGTAGTTTTGTGGGAAGACATCATTTATCAGCTTGCAGTTATGACCTATGTCTGAAAGACATTTTCATGATAAGCAAAAAGCAGCCAGATTGTCTTCACACACACAACTGAACATGCTATTTGTCATCCTCAGCTTTTATAAAGATCAGAAGCTTTAGGTAATAGTTATTATACTCAGTATCCATTATACGAAGCGCTGGATTATAGGAAACAAAGGTTATCCAGAATAATATACGTTAGTTGGCGAACACACTTCTTAGATACTCTGATTCATTATTACTGTTTTAAGTGGTTGCTTCCTCAAATTCGATATAATACTTTCCTGACATTTTACACATATGTTTTTTTTTTTTTTTAGGTAATAATTTAATGGTGACCCACTACACTGTTTGGTTTACACATTTCTCAGAGGTAAAATAGGATACATATTTGTTACTCTGATATATCATTTATAAGATTCAGAACATGAGTATTGACCTGATAGGATAGGATACATAGTCATTACTCCGATATATCATTTACAAGATTCATGAATATTGACCTAGTTACTAGACTTGTGCATATGGACCAAAAACAATTCTTATGTTTTACTGAAACAGATCAGTAAAACATAAAAAATGACACAAGTATTAGTCTTCACAAAGTTTGCTGCTTCAGTGTTCTTAGATATATTTGTCAGATGTTACTATGGTATACTGAAGTATAATTGAATCAAAGGCTTTTATTGACAATGACATTAAGTTTATGCAATATAAGAGTCCATATTTGCCCTGTTGTCCCTTCTTTTTCATGACCTCTGAAATCCGCCCTGGCATGCATGTTAATTAACTTCTGGGCCACATCCTAACTGATGGCAGCCCATTCTTGCATAATCAATGCTTGGAGTTTGTCAGAATTTGTGTGTTTTTTATTTGTCCGACCGGCTCTTGAGGATTGACCACAGGTTCTCAATGGGATTAAGGTCTGGGGAGTTTCCTGGCCATAGACCAAAATTTTGATGCCCCTTAGTTATCACTTTTGCCTTATGGCACGATGCTCCATCATTCTGGAGAAGGCATTGTTCATCACCAAACTGTTCTTGGATGGTTGGGAGAAGTTGCTCTTGAAGGATGTGTTGGTAACATTCTTTATTCATGACTGTGTTCTTAGGCAAAATTGTGAGTGAGCCAACTCGTTTGACTGAGAAGTAATCCCACACATGAATGGTCTCAGGATGCTGTACTGTTGGTATGACACTGGACTGATGGTAGCACTCACTTTGTCTTCTCCAGACAAGCTTTTTTTCCGGATGCCCCAAACAATCGGAAAGGGGATTCATCAGAGAAAATTACTTTACCCCAGTCCTCAGTCTGTCCCTGATGTTTTTCCTGTAGAGAAGTGCAATTCTTGACACCAACATACCCAGACACACACATTCACCACATTAACATACCACACACAGTCACGCACAACTCACCTACTATTGTGAAGCCCCAGCTTTTCCTTGCAGTCTTTTTTTTTCGTTTTGATCTTCCTATCTGTTAATTTATCTCTTTTTCTGTGCTCAACTTCTCTCCCTCATTTTTTCTGTGTTTTTCAAGACTCTCTCCCCGTTTTCTCTTGCTGCCACCTGTTTTTCTGCCTGATTCACATGAATCAGATGCAGAAAAAGAGAGATAAAAAGGGAAAAGAGAGTGCAAGTAGTAAGTGGAAAAAGCATAGCAAGACAAAAAGAGGATAGAAAAGGGGGAGAGGGACTTGAAAAACACAGAAAAAGAGGCACAGAAGTAATTGAAATAGATATTGCAAAAAAAAAAAAAACAATACAAGAATCAAAAAGACAAAAAAGAGAAAACCAAAGAGAAAAGGTGAACGTTTGCTGGATGTGCACAGACAACCTCCGCTGCTGCAGGCACTGGCGCCGGGGCTTCTATGGTGGAGCACCGGAAAGGTCATGTGATGCCGGCATTCTGTCATAGAAGCCCCGGTGGAAGTACTGGCCAGCAGCAGCGGAGGTCTTTATCGCACAGACCTCCACCAGCTGCCGCACTAGACACCAGGGAGTCTGAAGCAATCCACAAGTAAAGGATTGCACTGATAAGTTGGGGGGGGTGGGGGGGTTCAATGGTTTTCTGGAGGCAGAGTGGCATATAGGGGGTTAAAAGGCATATCTGGGGGTGGCAAATAGGGGGTTAAAGGGCATATCAGGGAGGCAGAGTGGCATATAGGGGTGTATAAGGCATATCTTTGGGGGAGAGTGGCAGATATGGGGTTAAAATGCTTGTCAGGGAGGCAGAGTGGCATATAGGTGTTTAAGGCATATCAAGGAGGCAGAGTTGTAAATAGGGGGTTTAAAGGTATATCTGGGGGCAGAGTGGCTTATTAGGGAGGCAGAATGGCATATAGGGGGTATAAGGCATATCTGAGTGGCAGATGTGCATAACTGGGGCACAGTGGCAAATAAAAGGAAATAAAAACAAAACATGCATTTTTCTCAATCATAGCTTTTAGTAAATCTGAAAAAATAGTTTACATGTGAATTAATATTTACTAGTAAAACCTTTTTTCCTATAGGGTAGTCTTGTATTCAGGCTTTTTCTTTTTTTCCTAAATTAATATTCAAATTTTAGGGGGGGTCGCCTTATAATTGAGCAAATACGGTATGTTTTGTTTAGGTAAAGTAGATGAGAGAGAATAACATTACAGCTAAACACAAATACCACAGAAATGTTAAAACAGCCATTGTCACAAACAGTACAATTTTTTTTAAAAAAAAACATCTCTGTCCTTAGGGGGTTCTTTTGTATTCTACTTCAGTGGGATAAAAGCTCATAATTTTCATCCAAAATTCGTAGGTTGAAAATTGTTTTTGGCCCAATTGCATATGTCTAGTAATACTCTAGTAAAAGGGCCTATAGTGGGTATATTTCCTCCCCCTTGAAAAAAGTGGCAAACGTTTTTTCTTAATTCAATCAATATACAGTGCTAGCAGAATGTGACACCATTTATGGAAACACTGGTTCGTTCACTAGCTGCTTACTCCAGTGTTTGTATTTATCGGTTCTTCTACTTTACTAATAAATATTGATGCATATCACTATGTTTTCTGCTAATTGAATCTGGCATTTGTTGCTTGAGATGAATTCATCCAAATTGAATTATTTATGTATATATTCATGTATGGGGTATTTATACATTTAATCTGAGTATTATGACCACTGACAGATGAAGTGAATAACACTGATAATCTTGTTATTATGGCACTTGTCAGTAGGTGGGATGTCTTAGGCAGCAAGTGAACATTTTTACCTCAAAGTTGATGTGTTAGAAACAGGAAAAGTGTAAGGATCTGAGCGACTTATGGTGGGTAGACAACTGGGCCAGAGTATCTCCAAAACTGCAGCTCTTGGTGGGTGTTCACAGTCTGCAGTGGTCAGTAAGTGGACCAAGGAAGGAAAACCTACAACAGAGTCTTGAGCAACCAAGGCTCATTGATGTATGTGGGGGACGCCGTGACTGGTCAGAACTGTTTTGGCAGCAAAAAGGGGACGTGCATAATATGAGACAGGTGGTCATAATGTTATGGCTGATCAGTCTGTGTATGTGTACATAGGGACTTGCTCCAGCACCCAGATTGAACTCACAGGACTTGCCCCTGCACCCAGATTGCATCCACACAGGACTTGTACTAGCACCCAGATTGCACTCATAGGATTGGCCCCTGAACCCAAACAGCACCCTCAGGACATACCACTGCACCCAGATTATACACAGACACAGAACTTGCCCAGATTGCATTCATAGGACTTGGGCACCCAGAATGTACACACAGTGGTCTCCTCTTAGAGTCTCAGATCTCCTCTCAGTCAGGGCTCCTCTCAGTCTGGCTCACACGTACCTTTTATTCGTACTATACCCTTTGGGTCCAAAGCAGTAACAGTCTTGGATAGACTGTCAAAATAAAAAACATAAGCAAACACACCTGCCCATACACACATAAATACACATGCACATTCTCATTTGCCGTTACGCATAAACATCCTGGTTTACACTTGCCCTTGCATACACATACTTACTCAAAACACACACTCTCTATCTGCCCTCTCTCATAATTTCTTCCTATTTCATCATCTCAGATTTTTTTCATTATCCCTTTCTGCAAATCCCTCCCCTTTCTCACCTGACTCTATATCTCTTCCCTTTTCTCCCATTTCTGTTTATCTTTCTCCTCCCTTCTGTTTGACATGCCATTTTCTCTTTACCTCTCCCTTCCTCTCTTTATCTACCCTTTTCTTTTTATCTCTTTGTTTACTTTCTTTCCACCCTTTCTCTTTATCTCTCATCCTCTCACCCTCTCATTATCTCTCCCATTTCTTCCTATCGCTCCCAATTCTCATATTTTTAATTACCTCTCCTTTTTTATCTCTCCTCTCCCCTTTACCTCTCCCCTTTGTCCCCTGTCATCCTAATCATTATCTCTCCTTTTTCTACCTATCTCTCTTCTAATTCATAATTTCTCTCCTTGCCATACATCTATTTTCTCATTACCTTCCTCTTCTCACTGTCTCTCCTTTTTCTCATTCCTTCATCTCTCTATTTCTCCCTTTTATCTGTACTCCTCACAAAGCGCTCCTCTTTCTCACTATCTATCTTTCCACTTCACTTACCTTTATTACGTCCTGTAACATGCAGCACCATGGGACAGGACTGGATTTCCCCAATATTATATATGATAATGCCTGTTTTTTTTTCACCAATATTTATTTATCAATGAAGAATAATAAATGATAAAAAAATAATAATGAGAAAGATAATAAAATAATTGACCTGTCCACAAATTGCAGGTTTGGGTAGTAGCGTAAATGGGCAACTGCAGAAGAAACAATCTCTGCTGCAGTGATAATATGGTATAATACACTACAGTAGCCATTATAGCTTCTCCAATCCATCCCCATAACAGTACATTTTCTGCACTAAATTAAACTATTAATTAACTTGTGGTATAGTAGGTGAGCAATGAGCATCACCTATTGCGTAGATGTCCCCCGCCGGCCCCGCAAGACACCCGGGCAGGGGCGTACCTAGAGTATTTGGCACCCGGGGCGGATCCTGTAAGTGGCACCCCCCCCAAATGTAAAGACATCTAAAAAATTATGTTGGCAAGAATATTTATTGCACCAATTTGTAACCTGTATGTCAACTGTAAAAAACAAGAAATCTGAAAAAATAAATAACTTATAAGTAAAATAAACATGTTTAAATAACATTTACTGAACATATAATGGTGCTTTCTTTAATAACCCTCCCAAAAAAAAAAAAAACATCCACATTGCCCACATAGAACCTGACCAGCACCCAAATTACACACACATAGGACGTGCCATCTTTGCCCCCAAACAGCCCACCATGAGTCAGCATTGTTCCCAAACAGCCGAGTGTACGCCATCTTTGTCTCATAAACACGCTACCTGTGCCATCTTTGTCCCATAAACACCCTGCCTGTGCCATTTTTGTCCCATAAACACCCTGCTTATACCATCTTTGCCTTTTTGACAAACTATACACCTATGATTAACACAAACACTTTTACAGTCACTCACTAATTCACTTTCATTCACACAATTCATTCACACAATCATTTATTCTTTCACACAAATTTACACATATTCATCGATGCATTCTCACAAATTAATTAATTCTCTCACTCATTCACACAATTCATCCACATATTAATCCATTCATTTTCTCTCTCTCTCATTCTGACTCTTTATTTCAATATTCTTGCTACCCTCCTTTCTCCTTACCTACCCATTCTTACCCCCTTCTGCCCTATCTACCCCTTCTCACTCCCTTCTCCTTATCTACCCCCTATCCCCCCGTCTCACTCCCTTCTCCCTATCTACCCCCTCCTAACTATCTACCCTCTGCCCCTTTGAAGTTCACTTACCTTTCAGGAGTCCTGCGGTGGGGGTGCAAGGCCTCTGTCTCCCACTGTATGGAACAGTATAGAGTGATGGGAGTTATGATGTACTTTAGAGCATAATTATAATGAAAAAGACATTGGAAATGGTACAGCATAACACCCATCACTCTCACACATTTACCAATCCACACTTACCAATCCACAGATTCCACACATACCAATCCACACATACCAATCCACAGATTCCACACATACCAATCCACATATACCAATCCACACATATACCAATCCACAGATTCCACACATATACCAATCCACACATATACCAATCCACACATATACCAATCCACAGATTCCACACATAACAATCCACAGATTCCACACATAACAATCCACACATATACCAATCCACAGATTCCACACATACCAATCCACTCTCACTGTCACTCAGTCTTACTGAATGATTTCCTACCTTCTTTTCTACCTTTTTCTTCTTACAGCAGTCTTTTCTTCTTACAGCAGTCTTCCTCTTCGCTCCTCTTCTTCTGTCTTCTTCCGGGTCAGAGGGCACTGTGGGCGCGGCTTCAGTGCCGCCGGGGTCTGACAACAAACCCCGGCGCACAGCAGCAGTTGCCGCGCGGATCGCAAGGGAGCAGTATCGGAGGTCTTTAACAGACCTCCGGGTCCCTTGAGTGATTTTAAGCCGGTTCAAGGGAACCGGCTTAAAATCACTCAAGGGAGCCGGAGGTCTGTTAAAGACCTCCGATACCGCTCTCATGCGAGCCTGCTCCTCCAGCGGCGGACATTACTGTCCGTCTCTGGAGGGGTGCCGGCAAGTTGGCACCCCCTGATGAGCGGCACCCGGTGCGGACCGCCCCCCCGCCCCCCGCTAGGTACGCTACTGCACCCGGGAGTCTGCTCTGGTAAGTCGGGGGGGGGGGCAGAGTGGCAGCATATCTCGGTGGGGGGAGGAGGACAGTGGCAGCATATCTCGGGGTGGGGGGGACAGTGGCAGCATATCTCGGGGGGAGGGGACAGAGTGGCAGCATGTTTTTTGGTGCTTTTTTAAAGAAAAAAACTTTTTTCTTTAAAAAAGCACCAAACTTTTAGGGTGCGGCCTATATACAGGGCGGCCTATATCCGAGCCAATACGGTATATACCCTCCTCTATGCAGTCCCTCCTACTTTACCTCATTAACGAGCGGCAAAACGGCTTGTAATGGCAACTAGATGTAGCGCTGAACGAATGCATGACAAATTTTCTAAACTTTTGCAGTCTGTTTTCGTTTCGTCGGCGATCCCTCTCGTTATCATTCATACACGAAATAGGTAATGTTCGTTAAAAATAGAGTTTTTTAAAAAACTAATGCACAAGTCTACTAGATACACATAACAGTAATGTTAGTCTTACTAATTGTGGATACATCTGTTTATTAGTTACAGGGTGGTGTCTTTTGTTTCCCAATAGGCAGGTTATTTAGGAAAGCTTGTTTAAATTGGAATTAATAAACATTAGTATTTTTAATAGTTTTTTCTGCCAAGATGAATTAGTATATGCTTTTGGGGTTACCCCTATAAGGAGCAATCTATTTATATTTCAGAGATTTTATAACCTGCTCTAAGTAAAAGAATACTTATGTGCAAACTAAGGAGCTTAAGACTTATTATCTCAAGCATTCTAGTGTTATAACCTTAAAAAAAACCTGCCTTCATCTCTGAGAGGCCCAGTTAAAGAAATATAGCTTTAATGAGCTATTGTATCTGTTTATATGGTAGAAAACTCTCTGATAATATGTGTATTTTTTAGTTTAAAATATATCACAAACCATGCTATCTTTTAGTATAACCCCTTAAGGATTGGGATGTTTTTTTCTTTTTTGTACCGTTCATGACCAAGTTTTTCTTTTACATTTTTGTAGTGCTCTTGTTTAACTGTAATTTTCTTCTCCCTCCTTTAGTGTGCCCTCACAAGTTATATATTGTTTATTTGAAAAATATATACCCCAGAGTATTTCAAATGGTGGTATTTTCCATGCCCTAATTCTACCAGCCTTTGTCAAACTTTACAAATAGAAAAAAACAGGTATTTAGATATATAAATATATATATATATATATATATATAAAAGGAAAAATACTCAACTCTTCAAGGATTCCTCAGATCCCAATAAACAAAGAAGTAGCAAAAGAGTGTCGCATATATGGATAGCAGTGGCGACTCTAGAAACAATATATAGGGGGGGCACACAAGATACCACAGTCAAACTGGGGGGGCATTAATAATTTCCGCCATTAAATCATACCACTGAAAAAACACACACACACACACACATATATATATATATATATATATATATATATTGCCAAAAGTAATGTGCTATGGAATGATACTTTTGTTATTGGACAATACAATACTTGATCATTCAACATGGGAAGCCTGAAGCCACAATTTAGTAAGACTAATCCTTGAAATCCTTTAAACAACACAATACCTTACCTTTTGCACTAAATGATTTAAGGGCCTAATATTAGATCCTGCTGCTGATATATATATATATATATATTAGCCCCTGCTGCCCAAATATATTAATATTAGCCCCAGTTGCCGATATATATATTAATATTAGTCCCTGCTGCCGATATATATATAAATATTAGACCCTGCTGCCGATAGCAGGTATAGATCAACACATTAACACACAAACCCAGCTTTGCATGTATAGATCAATTGAAATTCACTTGTGATCTCAGCACTGAAGGTATATATCAAATAAACAGAATCAGACATAAAAATCCTGTATTTGCAGGTATACAATAATAATAGATGAAATGTAGCATCGCAGGTATAGATCAAATAAATACATGGAAACAGCATTGCAGGTATTAATCAACTGAACAAGACATACAAACCCTGTATTTGCAGGTATACATAAATAATGTATGGAAACATAGCGTAGTAGATATGGATCTACAGAAGAACACACAAACCCAGCTTTGCAGGTATAGATCAATTGGAATTCACATAAAAACACGTCATTAATGGTATATTTAAAACCCCATAAATTACAGGGATAGATCACAGGTTGCACACCCAGATAACACACATACGATTTGCCATCTTTGTCCCATATACACCCGGCTTGTGCCATCTTGGTCCCCAAGGCTCAAACATCCTGCTAGTGCCATCTTTGCCCTTCCACAATTATACATCTATGATACGCACAATCACATTAACTCATGCTCTCCCTCATTCAGACAATTCATCCATTTTAAGAAACTACACCCCTTGGAGCTTCAAATGAGGGGCTACATGTATTTCTAGGACAAAAGTTGAGTGCACAAATAATGATGGAATATGTCGCTTTGGCTAGAAAATATGTTTTTTCTATCCATAGCGACATGTTCATTTGTGTCTTGCGCACTCCAGGTTTGTACTAGAAACACATGCAGCCCCTCATTTGATGCGCCAAGGGATGTCGTTTTTGCAAATGTGTACTTTTTGTGCCATAATTTAACTTCCTACGTGAGCAGTAATGCCAAACCAAGGCTTCAACCCTAATTACTGACCATTCACACGCCTTTCATATCCCCATTCACTCGCAGAAGCACACACACCATACTTTAAATACATTCACTCACAGAAGCACACACCATTCTTTCCCCTTACAATCCCAAAGAAATGATGGTAAAGGGAGAAAAAAAATCACTTTTACAGCAAAAGTAAGTTTTGCAGTAAAAATGCAAGGCGCTCCAGGGATGATATGGTTACTCACGTACCACACAGGCTAAATGGCTGATTTTAATAATATTTGCAGTTCATCAGGATTTCAAAAATTGCCTCCCTCTACCGTTGGCTAAATTTAACCCCATGATCAAAGGGATCATAGGATTAAAAATTAGTATCGGCCATTTTTAAAAAGGGAATGTGACTTTTTATAGCTATATGATTGCTGTGGTAACATTGGCTACCACAGTGATCATTTAGCTAGAATACTTAAACTTTTTTTTTTTAAAGTTAAACTACTTTGTTTAAATAATTTAATTTGGGGGTCTCTAGGCAATTTTGATCTTTTTTATCTGCCTTTAGAGACCCCCAAATCATTTTTTTTACATTTTTATTTTTTTAACTTAATATTTTTTATTATTTTTTTATTATATACCTTTCCAATGGTATATGTTGGGGGTATGTAGCTGCTTATATGCCTGAGATACAGGCATCTAAGCAGCATGCCCCCATACCTCTTTAACTGACAATTGTCAGTTGTTAATAAAGTTGCGCAGTGACGTCATCGCGTCATTGCGCGAGACGTCACCGGGCAGATCGGGTGGCTCCGGTGATGCCCTTCAGTTTGAGGGGCAGATCGCCAGGGTAGGTGGTAATGGAGGTCCACAGACCTCCATCAAGGTAAGGTAGTGCTAGTGACGGCATGGTGCCGTCGTTAGGACCTGACTGGGACTGCTAGCGACGGCACCATGCCATCGTTAGCAGTCAAGGGGTTACAAATTCGGCGGGGGGGCAACAGGGGGGGCAAGGAATAAACTAGGTGGGGCAATTGCCCCCCCTTGCCCCCCTGTAGCGACGCCACTGATGGATAGCAATATAAACCAGGCAAACTGTTGTCTCAAGAAATGGAGACTCTGGTGGACGTATGGGGAAGAGAAAAAGAGCACATAGCGTGAATCCGTAATACACAATAATACATGCTTTATTGGATGAACTTATAATTGGTAGTGGCACTGAGACCAACTCAAGGGCAAATGTGCAGTAATAAAAACACTGTGGCAATCTGGAAACAATGGTGAGGTCCAAATTCGTTAACAATTGTAACAATATCAATACAAGCGAGTAAATTAGGGTAGTGCAACACAGAACACTTTACAGAGACCAACTAATATTACTCCCCCTCCCACCCCATTGTCCAATCCCCAACCAGTTCGCAAAGTGAATTCAGCTGAAACCTTTTAAAAGCATCCGTTCCTTCATTGCTGTAAAGGCTTCCATCATGTGAAACAGAAGCTTCAGCAGAACTCCTGCATCACGTGACAAGGATCCCATGGTAACATATTCGTCCAAGACTTAATAGAGTTGTGGAAAGTATCCATGGCAACATATCAGATACAAATGATGTCATGTTCACAATAAATGATATGGGAACCTATGACTTAAAAACTGGATGTAAATAATATGTCATAGAGAATATAACTCAACATGTAAAATATTTCTGTGCATTCAATATATTAACATATAAGCACCTTCGGAGGGTCTGGATCCTATATTACAAAAAATGGAAAGATAATTTAAAAAAAAATCAAAAAAACGAATGAAAATATCAAAATAAAAATATGAAAAAATGACATGAAAACAGAAAATACGGTAGATGAAACACTACATCAAAAAATAAATAAAAATAATAAAAGAAACAGGAATAATAAAGTAAAATATGTATGAAAATTATATGATAAAAATTATCAACGCCTTTGCTTAAAAACATAGAAAAATATAAATTTATAAAAATACAAAAATAAAAAACAGACTACATTAAAGTCTTGATTAAGACCCCTCGATTGTAATGTTTTTAGGCGATGGATCCAAAAACATTCATGTTGGGAAAGCCTTTTACTAGTATTGCCCCCTCTTTTATCCCTGTTAACATGTTCAATACCAAAGAAACTAAAAACATCCCTCTCTTTTTTTCTTCCCCATATGTCCACCGGAGTCTCCATTTGTCAAACTTTGTGGTTGTACTTTATTTCGGGTTTTGTTCACACAAATTGAACTTCAGGTATAACTTTACAGCTCCTGGTATATGTCACTTTCAAACAACACCCCAATATGTGTTCAAAGATATCTCCTGAGTACAGTGATACCACAGATGCATGGGTCTGTTGTTTGGGAGGCCACGTTATGCAAGTTTGCCTCTTTGAACCCAGCCAATTCAATTTACCCCATCAAACCATATATTTTTGAAAACTAGACACCCCAGTGTATTTCAAATGGTGGTATTTTAACCGTTTCCATGCAGTAATTCTACCACCAGCCTTTGTCAAAGTTTCTGTGTGTTTTTTTAACATACGTACTTCAGGTATTAATTTATAGCCCCTGGTATATGTCACATCCAAACAACACCCCAATATGTGTTCAACAATATCTCCTGAGTACAGTGATACCACCCATGCATGGGTTTGGTGGTTAAAAGGCCATATTTGGGAGGTGTGAATTTTTCAATTGAGAATTTTACCATCTGAGCATCCTGCTTCCATGTCATATTTGGGATGTATATGTATTTTAGTACTTTAACTCTTTTCATGTGAGCATTTGTGGGAAGATACCGTGCTAATTTTAGCACTTGCTTAGAACAATAAACTTTTTCCTTTTTTATATTTTTGGACTTTTTTTTTTACATTTTCTTGGAACTGGATAGATACCCTGATGGTGACATCACCGAGTAATTATGTTTGCATGTTACATTTTTTATTTCATTTTTTGTAACTATTTTTTTCTTTCTAATTTTTTTCATTTTTTTATGTATTTTACTAATCACATAATGTGTATGTAATCAAGGAACATAAAAATACAAGCTTACTAACCATACGCAAATATTACCTCAAGTCATGATCAACCTTCTTCTTCCTCCTACCCATGCATGTTTGGACAATGGGTAATTAAGTGAACTTGAGGTAGAGTATATGCCCTCATCCCCATCCCCTGTTCAGATGGATGGATAAAAATATAGGAGAAGCAAAGACCCCATCTGGTGTCTCTCCTGCTCCTCCTCTCTGTCCTTGTCCAGTGGGATGGAAGGGGTGGTGTAAAATGAATAAATAAATGAACCCTACCTATCTACTACCCCCACCTCTAAGTCTCCTGCGAAGGGAGGGCGGTGAGGTCCATTGTAGCACCTTTTGGGAGCCACAAAGGCATACAGTGATCACTGAAAGGAGGGACTTTGTGGGAACACAGAGAGCTTTTTTATTGCCTTTCATGCACTGGCATTGCTATGTGTGATGCTGTGTGTTGAGAACATAAAAATCAGGCCCTTGTGCCCATGTATGTTATACAACAATGTACCAAAATTGCAAGCCTTTGCCTTCGGCCCGGAGTCTGGATGCTGTTGCCATCATCCAGCTGTGTCATGATGTTTACATTGCTTGGATCATGAATCCCATTATGCTTGTATAGAGTGTGAGCTATATACTTTGTGTTTTATGACCCCATTAAACAGCCATCTCACCAGCCCAACTATCATGTTAACTGTCATGATGGCCCTACTGGACCCACCCTTGAGAATGGTATTGGGCACTAGATCAACTAGTCCCAAGGGCATTGCACTGAGAGTGGGTACTGCACACCAGGGAGTGGAAGTATTAGGCCTTCCAATATAGATTTTAGATTTGCTGTCTCTCTTTGTTGCATAGCATGAAATGACATCTGTAAAAGGAACCAGGAAGCCTACCAAGACATCTCAGGAGATTAATCTCCAAACGAAAGAAACTGATGCAAACAGACTAATGTTTTTTGGGGGAAAGCATAGAGTATTTATACCCAAAAGACAAAGCCTTTGTGGGTAAAAGGACAAGACAATATGGTTTGGTAATGCTTATATATGACCAATGGAAGGTGATGGGCATATGTCCCTTTGAAGTGGCCAACAGATTCAAACCTGGACAGATGGGACACTGGGTATGTGCCTATTGTCCGGTAGAGGGAACATGTTAATGAACACGTAAACACCAAGGGAACACTTACTGAGCGTAGGGTATAACAAACTATATGAATATACAGTTAATTTTATATGAAAATATATTAACAACCCAAACAAAATAGAGAAAATATAATCACATGAACATAACCAAAACAATCACATAAACAGGATTGTGTCCTGTTCCAACATTATAGTGCAGTCACATAAAAGAGCAAACCTTTCATAACTTTATCAGATGCAATGTTTTTCTAGACCCCAATCCAAAATACCTCTTGATTTCAGCCTCAAAGCAGTAAGGATGGGGAGTAGCTGCCTTTGGTCAAGTCTAGACCAGAAGGTTTAATGCATACATATCTAGTGGCGAAATAGCGCTTGGCATTTCAACTAAATTCATCCTATTTTACCTTGGCCCTATCTTGATCTAAAACAGAGACTACTGCAAGTTATTCAATTTATTCAAAACATAGCAATCCAGTGGAAACATGTAGTTTTTTCCTCCCCATGGCTAATCTCTCCTTACTGGCAGGGACAGCTGTTTGTCTGCTATTTGTTTATTGGATAATATTTTTGGCAGTTAGGAGACTCAGAATAGGAGGGCTCAGAACTTTAGCAGACATAAATGAATGAATGTGGTATACACCAGTGAATCAATGATACCGGTAATAACAAAAGTATTAAGGTCTATTTGCTGTGATATAACATGGTTTTTAACCCCTTAAAAACAATGCATTTTGAGCATGTACATGTACGGGCTTTTCATTAAGGGGTTAATAATTGAATAATTTAGTAAGCTAAGGACAGGATTTGGTCCTATTTGAACAGTAGTTGCTTATGGTTTCAATTATGTCTTTGTGATGCCATTGAAAATATTTTAAAGAGAAAATAGAAAATTAATCTATCCTTCATCAGTTGCATTAAAGCAATATTTTCAAAATGCCTAAACATAATGAATGTCAAAAGCAACATACCAAAGACATTCATCAAATTGATTAGTGTCGAGTCTGGAAAAGATAAGTCATCAATGTAAGACTACTGGGTATTTGAACCAACAATGCTCATTTTCAAAGGAAGAATTATAGGGTATCCAGCATCAAAATATTTATTAAACATGTTTGTTTAAATATTAGTTTAGTGTAGTTTTTATCATTGTGACAACACAGTGCCCACCAAACTAAGTTTTTATACTGTATAATCTTTATCCAACATGAAGGTTAAGCAAAAATAACAGTCAGATTCCTGAGCAGCTGCCAGTCACTCTAAAAGTGATGCTTTAAAACTGCATATGTTTAAAGCTACATAGCCAACAAAATTAGATTGTTATGCTCTATCTCAATATATCCAGGAAGCGATTGCAATGTTTGGACAGTACGTCTGGCTGAACATGTTTTCTTTCATTTAGGTGCTGCCATGTGACTTCTGTGTCCTATTCTAACCATACTTTCCAACAACACAATAATCCTATTTCCCCAACACAGTGAATGTGGAGTGCCTATTCCAGATAATTGGCAAGTATGTTGTTATATCATTAAGACAAGCTATAAAAGCTTTTGCCATGTTTGTTTAAAATACAAACAATCAATAAAGAGAAAAAATAAATTGGAGCCAAACCTTGTGGTAACACTTTGGGGGCAGGCCCTTTTCTATTCCAGCATGACTGTGCCACAGTGTACAAAGCAAGGTCCATAATGACATGGTTGGATGATTTTGGTGTGGAAGAACTTGACTGGCCCGCACACAGCCCTGTATGTATGTATGCAGGCCCGGACTGGCCATCGGGCACACTGGGCATTTGCCCGGTAGGCCGGGCCACGGCAGGGCCGCATTGACTTAGGGGCTGATGGAGCTGCAGCTACCCTACCTACGGCCGCATTAACCGCCGCAAAAACCCGATGTTTTAATTTAAACCCTTTGCGGCCGCAGACCCCTAAGGCCGGCCATGGTGGGGGCTTCCCGGCCCCTTACAGCAGGGCCGGCCTTTGGGGTGTGCGACCGCACAGGACGCCACACTCCAGGGGGCAGCGGCAGGGGGCGGTCCGCACCGGGTGCTGCTCATCAGGGGGTGCCGGGATGTCAACCCGGCTTAAAATCACTCAAGGGAGCCGGAGATCTGTTAAAGACCTCCGATACCGCTCCCTTGTGATCCGCGCGGCAACAGCTGCTGTGCGCCGGGATTTGTTGTCAGATCCCGGCGCACAACACTGAAGCCGCACCCACCGCTGTCCGTGCCCTCTGAAGAAGACAGAGAAGACAGAAGAACTGAAGAAGAGGAGCGAAGAGGAGGAAAAGGAGCTGTAAGGAGAAAAAAGGAAAGGTAGGAAAACATTCAGTGAGAGTGGATTGGTATATGTGTGTCTTAGTATATATGTGTGGATTGGTATATGTGTGTCTTAGTATGTATGTGTGGATTGGTATATATATGTGGATTGGTATATATGTGTGGATTGGTATATGTGTGGATTGGTATATACGTGTGGATTGGTGTATACGTGTGGATTGGTGTATACGTGTGGATTGGTATGTATACGTGTGGATTGGTGTATACGTGTGGATTGGTATGTATACGTGTGGATTGGTATGTATACGTGTGGATTGGTGCATACGTGTGGATTGGTATGTATACGTGTGGATTGGTATGTATACGTGTGGATTGGTATGTATACGTGTGGATTGGTATGTATACGTGTGGATTGGTGTATACGTGTGGATTGGTGTATATGTGTGTGGATTGGTATATGTGTGTGGATTGGTAAGTGTGTGAGAGTGATGGGTGTTATGCTGTACCATTTCCAATGTCTTTTTCATGATCTAATTATGCTCTAAAAGTAAATCATAACTCCCATCACTCTATACTGTTCCATACAGTGGCAGAGCTGGGAGGCAGAGCCCTTGCACCCCCACCGCAGGACTCCTGAAAGGTAAGTGAACTTCAAAGAGGGAGAGGGTAGATAGTTAGGAGGGGGTAGTTGCGGCGGGCTTAAGGGGCTCTGCGTTAATGCGGCCATATAGGACCAGTCAGTCCGGTCCTGACTGGGCTTATTTTAAGGTGGGGGCCTGGAGCTGCAGCTCCATCAGCCCCTAAGTCAATCCTGCCCTGCCACAGGTGCAGTCGCAGTTGCTGCTTGCTCCGGCAACAAGGTAAGTAGGGTGAGGGAGGGGGGTGCAGTGAGAAGAGGCAGAGGGGGGTTAGATAGTGAGAAAGGGGGAGAGGGGATAGATAGAGGTGGTACATATTGAGAAGTGGGGAAGGGGGTTACATAGTGAAAAGGGGGAACATAGTGAGAAGGGGCAGATAAGATGAAGAGAGGGGGTAGTGTGAATGCGTATGAGAATGAATGAATAAATGTGTGGATGAATTGTGTGAATGCGTATTACAATTAATGAATTCATGTGAGGATGAATTGTGTGAATGATTTGTGAGACTGCATTAATGAATGTGTTAATGATTTGTGTGAATGATTAAATGCAAAGATGGTACATGAAGGGTGGGCTTTAACAATAAATAAATAAATAAATAAATATGGGCTGCTCAGGCTTAAATGCCCGGGCCTATTTTTTGTCCCAGTCCGGGCCTGTATGTATGTATATATATATATACAATATACATTGTAAAACATGGTCAGTGTTGTGGAAAATATAACATAACATATTATTATACTTCTGCTGTGTGATGTGTTTTAAATTATATGGCATGGCATACATTTGCTGAATTTAAACATAACATAGATATACTGCATTGTATTCAATAACAGAATAAACAGATGTGTTCTCATCTAATAATCTATAAATGTATTCACAGTTCAATGTTCTTATACATTTCTGACAAGATGTTGACTGTCAAGTATCTACACAAACAAGCAAAAAGCTTTCCTGTAGACTATTAACGAGTGCAAAGGCAAACTACTGTTTAACCAAACAACATAATTGAAGCTTTTTCAGACTGACAGGATTTCAACCCTAGGGATTACATTGTTTCATCTTTAGTATCCAGTTTCTCCCAGGAAGACATTCAGTGGGAGGAAGCAAGAGGTTAAAAACCTGAATAGATTAAACAGATAGTCTTGCACATCCAGCCTGCATTTTCTTATGAGGCAATTGGTCTTAGGGCCATCTCCCTGCATCTCATGCAAATGTACTTTTGGTGTTACCAAGTAACTTGATTCTTCTAGTAGGGGTAAAAATAATATACAAAATTAGTATAGGATAATGACATTGAAATTAATTTGGGGTAGGGAATTTAAAACAGAATTTGCAAAATTCACAGAATTAAACAAATTGTTAAATAATTAGGAAGGAATCAATGTTTCACAACATTTTGGCAAATAGAGAGGATTAATTTAGTACATACTGTCCATGTTGTGATCCAAAAACAGATACACTTGAGATGAGCAACAAAAAATAGGGTGAGTGGTAATCAAAGATGCATATTTTGGCGTGGTCTGCTCCCAATTGGAGAGACAGAGGTCCAAGTTTATAAAACTGTATCACGCTGCTAATGGTAACATGTGACAAATTCCACACTGACAGAACAGTTACAATCAGAAATTGAGGAAATTAGATCTAATAAACATGAGTGTATGCTAGATTTTGGAAACAATAGAAATTCTGGGGCAAGGTAGCCAGAGGGCAATGTAAACACTAACGAGAAAAGTAGACAGTCAGGAAAATATCATGAAAATAAAGCCAAGGACCTGGGCAGATACTGGTGTTAGTGTGAGTTAGCGAATTAGATAAATACTGGGTAGACGGAGCTGTAGAAACACAGAATTTTACAGCAGATAAAAAACATTCGGCCCATCTAGTCTGCCCATTTTTCCGGTTGTATAGACCTTAATCAGTTTTGGTCTTGTCTTATGATAGTATAATGCCTATCCCATGTGTGTTTAATTTCCCTCACAGAGGGTAACTTAATTAGCACCTTGTAAACTTTATCGACCGAACTATATGCTGATCATATCTTGATATAACTATACTGCTGTTGTTTAAGTTGGGTTCACTCACACGGTTGGTACTCTGTTAGTACGTTAATATGCATTCTTCCCAAACAAAAGAAAAATAACACAGAATTTGAAGATCCAGAATTCCTCCATGATTAAGTCGGTCTATAATTATATATATATTAATATAATTTATTTAAACAATGTTTACAGTAGGATACACTGTTTTAGCTGATCCACCTAAATGTTTTCGCCTATTGTGTAATATATCTCCACCTTGCATGACCTTTTGTTCTGTAAGTTCACAGTTTTATATGTTGTACTTAAGGTTGCCGCCTTTTGCTAAGCCAAATGCTGGACAATCTTTGAAGTCATTAGAGAGAAAGGAGAGAGAGAGAAAAGAATTGAAAGATGCATGGAAATAGACAGGAAAGAAGATAAAAGAGAAAGGAGAGAAGAGCGAAAGAAGTGGGAAAGGAGAAAAGAGAGAGAGAGGCCAGAAAGAAAGAGTTAGATCAAATGGTAGTATGTGTAAGAATGTTGTCGTGTGTAAGTATTATAGTATACAGTATGTGCGTGTGTGGAAGTATGTTAGTGTGTGTGTATGTATAGTATGTGTGGAAGTATTATAGTGTATGCATGTGTAGAAGTACGCTAGTGTGTATGATAAGTAAATGCAAAAAACTATATGTATTAAAGAAGAGTTTGTATACATAGAAACATAGAAAGCGATGGCAGATAAGAGCCATTCAGCCCATCTAGTCTGCCCAAACCTCTGAATACTTTCCTTGGTCCCTGGACTTATCTTAGATCTAGCTTAGCCTTATGCCTATCCCATGTTTTCTTAAACACAATTAACACAGTATTAACATCTACCACTTCTGTTGGAAGGTTTTTCCATGCATCCACTACCATTTCAGTAACGTAATATTTCTAGATGTTACTTTTAAACCTTTGCCCCTCTAGCTTAAGGCTACGTCCTCTTGATGTAGTAGTATTTCTTTTTTTTAAAATAAACTTTCTTCTTCTTTATCATGTTTGTCACAACACTTGGTTGCAACGATCCGTTTGTTTTAATTATTGTTTTGTGGTTCTTGTTTTCCCTGTTGTATCCTCAGTGTATCCCATGCCCTTTTGCCTGACCGGGTCCTGGCCGCAATCCTCTTGAACTGTTTCTCAGCTAGGACCTGTGCAACCGCCCACAGACTTTAACCCCTCATAACCCGGATACCATTGAGCACACCAGAGCGCTCCTTGATGGAGTTAGCTCACAGATGGTGGGGCAAAGACCAGGGGTGGTTCAGAGAGGGAACCGCCCATGCATTCCCAGCCGCTGTGACTTCCAGGAGAGCGGGGGTCAGCCGGCGCGCTTACGGAACACACGCCCGGCTATATCACGGTCCGTCCTGGGGGATACTTCCGCTCGGGGTCCCCACAGCGGATCGTGTGGCTTTTTGGACAGAAACAGTTTTGCTAGTGCACCACCAAGCTATTAATATCTTGGGGTGTATCCCATCAGGCCCCATCGACTTATGTATCTTTACCTTAGACAACTGAAGTAGAACCTCCACCTCGATAAGCTCATATGTATCAAATGACTCAATCTTTTTTCCTTTTTGGAGTATGTATGTATGTAAATGTGAATTTTGTGAATATGTATATGTGTGTGTATATTTAAATGCATGTGTTTATACAGTATGTTAGTGTATAAAATAATATAAGCAAGTATAAAAGAAAACAGATTATAATGCAGGGGACAAAATGACTAGGGCCTGGGGGTACAAAACAGGAGTTGCCCAAGAGAAAAGCACATGACAGGGGGTAAAGGATCTGAGAGCAGTTTGGGGATATTACACAGGGACTGGGTATATATTACAGGAGCGTGGGATTTGACAGGAGGCTGGGGCAAGGGATATTGCCATCACGAACCAGGCACGTCTCAACATGTCATGCAGGGTCCTGAGCAAGAACTATACATGTGCGAAGACTCCCGTCTAACCCATTACTTGCAGCCATGGCATTGGATGGGAGATCACCACTCCAAAAAAAGAGAAGGCAGAGGGATGGAGAGAAAAAAGAAGGAGGGGAGGAAGAGAGACAAGAGAGAAAGAGAGAGAGAGAGGAAGGAGGGGAGAAAGGGAGAGGGGAAGAGATGAGGGAGAAAGAGAGGGAATGTTAAGTAAGGGAGGGAGAGAGTTGAGGGAGGAAGAGAATAAAGGAAGGGGTGGGAGAAAGAGATAAAAAAGGAGAAAAGAGAGGAGCAGGGGGAGTAAAGGAAGTAGAGAAAGAAGGTGCTGGAGAGAGGGAAGGAAAGGAGGCAATGGAGGGAAACATAGGAGTGAAAGAAAGAAAACTTTTTGGCCACATCATTTCAATGATGTACACTTACACTAGTTAGAAAATATTACCGTATATTAGATATGCTAAAAACACCCAAATTCTGCAAAACAAATGAAATAGCTGAAGAAACAGATCTTAAGTGTAGCTATTTTTTTAAATAAATGTACAGTTTACTAATGTTTGGATAAATGTCTACGTTCAAAATATACATAACTGGACTTGTCTGTTTTGTTAAATCCACCATATGGAATACTTGTAATATGCTTAAAACATTTATATCTGCAATTCTGGCACACTAGACAAGAACATCTGTTCATTAAACAAACAATATGAAAACTTGCATTTTTCCAGAGAGAACTAGTGATTAGTCATTATTGTAGATGATGCTGTTTAATATTTAAAGTGCAACCCAATTTCAGGATATTGTTTTTTTTTAATATTGGAAAATCCCTTTAAACAAATGAAATAGTAGTTCCTATACTCACTGTATGATAGATGTGAGCGGACAACTCATAGTTCACATCTATTTGGCTTCTTTATTCAGGGCAGGGTTGGCCTACCATCATTTGGGCCACTACCAGAAAGTTTTTCTGCGTGTACTTGTAATTTACATACAACCATTGGTGTGTCTAGTGCTACATGATTTATATCAACATTTGGGTGGCATTTACACTATGACCTGATACTCTTTGCAGTTGTTTTTTGGGGGCACATTGTCTTAAAAACATACTACAGTCTGCAATATTACTAGCTTCAAAATCAAACAATAGAATTGGGGCCCACAACTCCAGAGAAAAAAAATATTCAGACAAAGTAATGTTTGTGAATATGCAAGTTTATTTACCTTATTTGGATTCTTTCAGTGAGCGATCAGTCACCCCATAGGTGAACCCATTATGCGTTTCTCACCCAAAGATGGTGCTTAGTCATAGGCATGCCAACTGAGGTAAATAAACATACGTATTCACAAACATTACTTTGCCTGAATATTATTTTCTCTGGAATTGCGGACCACAATTTTGTCATTTGCTTTTGAACTGTGTTTAGAGGCTAAAGTGCCGAGTGCTCAAGCAACGCTGGGGTTGTGGATCGCATGTGTGGTGAGCCGGGAAGCAAAGTATGGACAAAAGTATTGGGACACACCTCTTAATTATTTAATTCAGGTGTTTCAATCAGACCCATTGCCACACGTTTATAAAATCAAGCACCTAGCCACGCAGTCTGCATTTATAAGCAGCAGCATAATGCACCATGTCAAAAAGCTTGCATCATCTCAAACTGGTTTGTTGAACATGGCAATGAGTTCACTGTGCTCCAATGGCTTCCACAGTCACCAGATCTCAATCCAATAGAGCACCTTTGGGATGAAGTAGAATGGGAGATTCACATCATGTATGTGCAGCCGACAAATCTGCAGCAACTGCGTGATGCCATCGTGTCCATATGGACCAAAATCTCTGAGGAATGTTTCCAGCACCTTGTAGAAAGTGAAGAATGAAGGCATTCTGAAGGCAAAAGGGGGTCCAACCTGGTACTAGCAAGGTTTACAAAGGTATTCCCATGTAAGCCCATACACACATGCCTTCCCATTCTAAAGTGGGTGGGAGGCCATGCCTTCTGCTCACACTTCTCAGCCCATTTCCAGCACCAGCCTACCCCAAATTCAAGTGTCTCGATTTTGAGATACTCATAAAAACCGCAAAGCGCAAGCTGGATCTCTTGGAATGGTCCTGTTTGTAGGGCAAACATAATTTCATTATAGGAGTTACAATTATATTTGTATAATCAAACCAAATGTTCATGATTGTGGTTATAATTGTTTTGGTAGGGTTTCTTTTATATGCAATTCTTTAATAATGCATATGATGATTCATAATAAAATACTTGACCTAACAAATTCTAGTGCATTTTTGCATTGTTTTTTTCCTTTCTTCCAGTAATTAGAATGAATATCCCAGGTGATGGGAATAATACTTGTATAAGGCAATGTTTAATATTGATTAGTTGCTTAAATTAATCTCTTTCAGATTGTTTGCAACTTGAAACAGTACTCAATCTATAGAAAGATTTTACATAATATAAAGAATAGGAGCTTTCTTACTTTCTCCATTTTCCCATTTCTGGTTTGTAAATCTCCATCTTTTTAACTACTTTGCAGTTTTGAATGGATTTCAAAACAAATCATAAGACACATATAGACTATGGTTATTTTTGGCTAGTGTTAGGTAAATTAATAGCCCAAACGCTTTTGTCATGTTGCCAAGTTTTTCAGAGACTGCAGTTAAGGAGTCACAGTTTCCTGGAAACCACAAAGCTAGTGAAGATTTATGCCTTTTATATTGTCATCCATTACTGTATTCAAAGGAGTTGTCTGCATGAAGGTTGATAGAGGGCAGCAAACCCTTTGCACTGCACAAATTATATCACTAGGTGTCTGTCCATAGGGTCAACTTGTTCTCAAGCTCCAAAAACTAAACACAGCTGAAATCTAAATCCCCTGACAAACAGAGATTGTGTGCAGAAAATCGTGATTAACATAACCTAAACAATTTTTTAACACCATCTCAATATGGCATATATACCTGATAAATGAACACTGGAAGCAATGGTGTTGAAAGAGGAACTTGATAAATTCCCTACATTTTTTGAATATATATTTCTAACTTTCTTATGTCGTGCAAAAACACTATATGGGTGTCAAAATTATTAAAAAGTAGATTAGGAACATATATATTATTGAAAGTGTGGTAGTTGGGGCAGCTTGGGGTGAGGGGGGTATATGGGTAGTCAAAGGGCAAATGAGGCCTGAAGGCAGCAGCTTGCATAACTGAATGAGGCAAGTGAGGGTGGAGATGTAGGGCTTAGTAATGGGAAACCTTCCTACATTTCTGACCTGCAACTAGATACCATGACTTAATATTTAGAGTCTACTGATACTTTTTTGTTTTAAAAAAGGGACATTTTCCTTCATGACAAACTTAATGACTAGCTTAAACGTAACCCCCCCCAAAGAAATACAAGATGAGGTTCTTCGAAATTAAGTTCGCTCCCCATGTGCGTTTGCTAATGGTTTCAGAAATTGGAAAATGTATCATCAATGTATATCACATAATTAAGTTTGGCATTAACATATATAATTTCCCCCATTGAATATATATATATATAGGGATTGGAGTCATTGAGAAATGTCCTTGCTTTTGAAAGAAAAAGATATTTGTTTTTTTGTTAAAGTAATATCAAATGGATTAGAAATACAGTGTAGACATTGTTAATATTATAAGTGGCTGTTGTTACTGGAAAAGGCTGATTTTTAATGGAATACAGTATTTTCATATGCTTAGAGAGGCTCATTATCAGGAACCATCACTCCTGTGTTCCAAAAGTACATGTGTTAGCTAAGTTTACATTTTAAAGGTTAATTGATCAATAGAAAAATCTTTTTCAGCTATGTTAGCTAAAAATTGCCTTGTTTTCCTTGAAAACAGCTAAGTGACCCCAAACTTTTGAATGGTAGTGTATAAAAAATTTTGTCTACACCATTCCTAGTAATATATTCACATGGCAATATAATTCCATCTTCCATGCATTTATTTTAACGTTTCCACTTAAAAATGTGATGATATCGCAATGCTTCCTTTAACAAAATATGCATTAACAGATACAAAAGCTAGATATTCTGTTTAGCGTCTGGGGACATACTACTGTGACATGCTACTGTGCTACTTATACATTTCCAAACTCGGGCCATGTTTGAGACTGTTGCTGTAAAGTATTAAAAGTGTTAAGTTCCACAACTGCATATTTTAATGTGGCTTAACAGAAAATGACACCAAGATGTTTGTGACAGTTTTTTCCTTTGTAAAGTTACAGCACATAAAAGAGCTTACATGTAGACAATTACAGAGTTTGTGCAACTAGCTAATCAGCCAATTCCATGACAAAAACATTGCATTTAGGCATATAGACGTGGTCAAGACAACTTGCTGAAATTAAAAACAAGTTTCCAGAATAGGGAAAAAGGGGATTTAAGTGACTTTGAACGTGCAATGGTTGTTGGTGCCAGACGGACTGGTCTGAGTATTTCAGAAACTGCTGATCTACTGGGATTTTCATTCACAACCATCTCTAGGGTTTACAGAAAATGGTCATCAAAAAGAGAAAATTTCCAGTGAGTGGCAGCTGTGTGGATGAAAATACCTTGTTGATGTCAGAGTAGAATGGCTAGACTGGTTTGAGATGACAGAAAGGCAACCGTAACTCAAATAATCACTTGATACAATCAAGGTATGCAGAATACTATCTCTGAACGCACAACAAATCGAACCTACAGCAGCAGAAAACCACACCGGGTACCTCTCCTGTCAGCTAAAAACAGGAAACTGAGGCTACAATTTGCACAGGCTCACTAAAATTGGACAATGGAAGACTGGAAGAACGTTAGCTGGTATGATAAATCTTGATTCCAGCTATGACATTCAGATGGCAGGGTCATAAACGACATGAAAGCATGGATCCATCCTCCCTTGCCTCAACAGTTTAGGCTGGTGGTTGTGGTGTAATAGTGCGTGGGATATTTTATTGGCACACTTTGGGCCCCTTAGTACCAATTGAGCATTATTTAAACATGACAGCCCGCCTGAGTATTGTTGCTGACCATGTCTGTCCATTTATGACCACAGTGTACCCATCTTCTGATGTTTACTTCCAGCAGGATAATGCACCATGTCACAAAGCTTACGTCATCTCAAACTGGTTTCTTGAACATGACAATGAGTTCACTGTACTCCAATGGCCTCCACAGTCACCAGATCTCAATCCAATAGAGCACCTTTGGGATGTGGTGGAACGGGATATCCGCATCATGGATGTGCAGCCGACAAATCTGCAGCAACTGTGTGATGTCATCATGTCCATATGGATCAACATTTCTGAGGAATGAGGAATGTTTCCAGCACCTTGTAGAAAGTATGGCATGAAGAATGAAGACAGTTCTGAAGGCAAAAGGGGGTCCAACCCGGTACTAGCAAGGTGTACCTAATACAGTGGACAATGAGTGTATATATGACAAAAAATGTATTGCACAAAAAATTATACTTATCTCAGTAGACTTTTTGTGTAAGGCTCATCACTGCACATAAGAGAGAAAAAGGGGACTAATGTGTGCCTCTATGAAATATTAAATTGGATGACCGTCCCCCTTCAGGAATATACCGTGCTTAATACAATACATATATTCAAGGGGTATGACAAGAAAAGAATTGACAGACTAAGACAAACCTATACATTAGGTGGAGAGAGCCCTGCTCGCAAGCTTACAATGATGCCACTCTGCCTCCAGAAAGCCCTTATACCCCCATATGCCACTCTTACCCTCCCCTGACTTACCACTGCTTCCCTAGACTTGTCCCCTGTGCTTCAGATTCCCTGTTGTGGCAGCTGGTGGAGGTTTGCGCAGACAACCTCCGCTGCTGCTGCCGGCACTTCCGCCGGGGCTTCTATGGATGAGCACCGGAAGGTCATTTGAAGGTCATAGAAGCCCCAAAAGAAGTGCTGATAGCAATGGAGGTTGTCTGCGCGCATCACACAGACCTCCACCGGCTGTAAGAGAGGAATATTCATGACCCCTGCAGCGCTGCAGGGGATCTGGATCTTAGTTTTGTAGTCAGACCTCTATCTGAGGTCTGATTAGAGGACGACCTCGAATATAAGACGATGATTATTTTTCAGAGTAAGTATGGTACTCACATTCAAATGAGCCTTCAAATATTGGCTCAAGTATAGGGAGTGTTTTTAAAGACTTCTGTTTCAAGAAATCAAAATAAGGTTATTCAAAAGGAATGCTAGAGAGAACCAGAACTGTATATAGAGTAACAAATGTAACAAAAGATTTATTAGCCCCTCCGCTGCGAAGCTTACTTTAAAATAGTTCAAAATGAGTGTCTTTATAATTTGCATATGTGGTAGTCTCATCTTCAGTTTCGCTTGAGCTACGAGGGTGCTTTCTGTCTCAGGATCTCTGCAATGTCACAGCAAGTTGAATACTTCCACATTGTATGTGAGTGAAGTGGGAGTGTTCAACTTGCTATGATTGTGCAGAGATCCTGAGACAGAAAGCAAGCTTGTAGCTCGAGTGAAACAGAACATCATCGACGAGTCTCTCTTTAACAACACCCATAAGTAACTTTTTCCACTCCATTTAGCTATTAGTAATGTTAATACTGAAAACATGGTGTTGCTCTTCTGGTTTCAGGAAACGGGGAAAGTCTTCTGATGTCTTGTTCTCCCATATTGGACCATGCAATGCTTACATTTTAACATACAATTAAATATGTTTGTGTAAGTTATTGGCCTGATAACATTAACACTATTGTCTGCACATATAGGCTGAGTAGGCCAAGTTCATTTTGAGGTTACAGCTCAAGTTCAGAAATATTTTTCATTCTTATCAGTAATCTGTATCTTTCTGAGTATGCAGGCAGCCCACACAACCACACACACAAAGCTAGCGCAGGCACAATGCTCACAGATTTGACATTACTATAATAATTATACTTCTTACATATACATATCCTCCTGAATTATCTCTTACTCAAGTGAATTGCTTTAAAAACAAAGACATATTGTCATTGGCATGAGGTAAAAAGAGAATTACCAAAAAATATATTTTCTGTAGACAACCAGAATAAGTGATATTGTGTACGGTGTGCAACTCGGAACAACCTCATCAAAAATACATCTTTCAGTATTTAAATATAATCAAATGTTAAGACATCATCATTCCTCACGAGCTCACTTCCAACACGCATTATGAAGGTCTTTCTTGACGTTCTTCATCTTTTAAATCTGGGCACTTATAATTTACTCAATCCTAAATCCAATGGTCAATATACTTTGATAGTACTTAGGGACCTTTCTGCTGCTTTTGACATTGTGGAACACCCTTTTATTAGTCTCTATGATATTGTTCTTTCCTGGTTCGTATTCTACCCTTTGGATCACATTTTTATTGTTTCCTTTTCCAGTAACTTTGTATCATGTCACTGATGGTTGGCAGTCAAATCAAATTCAATTGTAGTTGTGCAACTCACCTTGATTCATGACATGAGGCTTTTTGTTCAGACCCCAGGAAAAAACCTTCAATGGTTGAAAAAAGCTACTATATAGATATTCCATTAGTAGGTTGAAATCATAATATTAAGAAAACCTTCAGTTTTCTTAATATTATTCAAACTGCAAATGTCACCTCCACACAAACAGCACCAAAGAGAATAATAACTTATGTTAACTATGTTTTCACTAGAAACTAAACATCTGTATAATTTCTGAAAAACATAGACTATAGCATACTTCTGATTTTGTCCATATGGCTATTTCCTTAACATTCTTAACATACATTCTATTGGTTAGTGTCGATACCCACCACTTTCATCATCAGGAGACAGGCTTCCAAACACAGACTTTTTGTCCTTACAAGTTGCCCGCAAAGGGCTTCCGCTATCTATTTGCTTGCGTATCTCTGTAAGAATTCAGCTGAGGGAATGACAGAAGGTTTGCTTTTACACATTATATTCCCAGCTGTGCTGTGTTTCCCCAGCCGGATGCTATCAGTAGAGTAAAAAGTGGGATCCAGTCCACCCATAGCCATGGCAATGAGAGCATGAGCATGTGTTCTCTGTACACAGTAGCAATTTATCCAGTAGACAGCAATTAGCACCACCTGAATGAAGGCAAACAACCATATACATAACCTTAATAAAAATGTCAAGAGAATCTGTCTCAAACCACATGGATCCATTATTATATGTCATAACCAGAGTAAAATACCAACCCGTGATTTAAGTGTATTCATATTCCTTAAATAATTCCTGAAATGACAATTTTCATTGTGTCATATCCTAGTAAGATGCCCTGAAATGTATTTATTTTCAGATCTTCTATATGTTATAATAACAAGATTGACTTGTCAACAATTTACATTTTTTTTTTATTTAACCAGCTAAGTGGGGCTGTATGATGAATATATAACTTTATTAAAGGTATCCATCGATATTGTTTTTACATTTTCTATCTATATGACTGTTTTGTAGATAATTATTGTTTAAGATACTTTTTACTTCAAGAAAGCGGAGGTTGGTGACAAAAGAGAGTAAAACCAGCTATTTTCCAGGGAAGGAGAGAGGCACATCATATCCCAGCAATGTGCTTCAATGTGTCACCAGGTGGCAAGGTAAGCACATGGGTTTCTTCAAATTGTCCTCGTTTTGAAAGAAAAGCACATTTTGTCCATTGAAATAACATTCAATAGATCAGAAATACAGACATTAATGTTGTAAATGACTATTTAGCTGGAAATTGCTGATTTTTAATGGAATATATTGGCATAAAGACGCTGTTTATCAGTAACCATCCCTCCTGTGGTTCAATGGCACATTGCTTTAGCTAATCCAAGTATACGCTTAAAATACTAATTCATCTTTAGAAAACCTTTTTGCAATTATGTTAGCACAGCTAGATATGTGCTTGTTTGCCATGAAAACATCTAAGTGATCTCAAAGTTTAGAACAATAGTAACCTGTCCAAAAACACATGTACCGTATTGGACCGACTATAGGGCGCACTTCCCCCCCCACACACTTTAAGTCTTTAAAGTGGGGGATGCGGCCTATAATCGGGGTTTAGCGCTGGGCATTTTTTTTTTGTTCATTTAGCCCTGCTGCGGGCAAGCATGATCATGTGACAACTTGAGACTTCCTGTAAGTATGGAAGCCTAATGTTTACACCAAATGTTGTCCTCTGGGAAGCAAGTGCTCCTGATGGATGACTTACCTAGTAAAAATTCCTGGCTTGCCTGCTTTCCAGAAATATATACTTTTATGGGGTCATTTTGCACTGGTGGGCTACAAACTTGTTTCAAGGTTTTCCAAACTGTATAAAAAAAAGATTTATGGCAAAATGGCCATAGGACAAGTGCCCACATATACATAGTTAAATATCCTGGATTGTCTTTTGTGTGGCAGTTGTGTGAACTGGTGGGCTGCTAATCTGTCCCAAATGAGATATAGATCCAGTAAAATAAACAGTGAAAATGTAAGTAACTGTAATGTATGCCCTGTAACATAAAAAAAAGTTAAGGTATACCCTTAGTAAAGAAGGGGCTGATAATAATAATAATAATAATAATAGTTATTATTATTGTTAATATTATTATTATTATTACTACTACACTATACAATGACACTCTGGTAACTTTCAGAGGTTCTGACCTTTAATCAACCTATTTGGTAGAACAGAAGTTACAAAAATACAATTTCCAGTATGGTTACATTTTGAGAAATCAAAATATTACACAATCAAGTAATCCAAAAGGTATTTTTCTGCTGGAGAACTATCTCCTACCAATATAGGGCTCATACTGTAAAACAATAATTTACTTTATTACTTTTAAGAAAAAAGAATGCATTTTAATTGTACATTCAACTTTCCCAAAGTAATTCGTTCTTACAATTTTAGAGGTAAGGTAAAATCCTACAACACCATTGTTAAGCAATGGCTATTGCATTGGTCTGATTTTGGAAATGTCACTACTGTGTTTATTCAACAATCTGTTAAAACACACATAGAACAGCTATGAACCAAATAAATGAAGCTTGCATTTATCAGTTGCTAAAGGGCACACTTACCCCTGCAAGTCTTCAAGTAAGACATTTTTAGGACCTTATTTATATTATAGACATAACAAACTCAAAACCAAAAAACTATTATGGGCAGCAAGGACTAATAAAAATACAATTTCTTTTAATAGGAACTGTAAAGGATCATGATAAGAACAAGCTTGGGTTCTGATTGCCTGGCAGTTAGCCAGATAGTAATCACATCCATTTGGCAACATGTACTTTATTCAGTCTCCCCTTATGTCCATTTTCATTTTTAGCCAAGGCACAAAGTGGATTATAGTACAATGTTTGTTTCCCATTCATCTCATGTTATCTTTAGAACCAGAGGCACTTGGGATAATTAGTCTCTTCTTCACCTCCCCCTTATTAAACATGATGCCCTGGACAGAGAAACTCTCACAGTTCACAGGGATTTGCACACTTTTTAATCCAAATTGTTTTCAGCACATACCCTGTCCTATTTTCCTGTTGAACCAGGGTTACAACTAGCTTAAAATAAATCAAGGGCTTTGCTGTGTCCCTTAAAGTCCAAAATACTAAGGCTGACTCTGATGCCATCAACCACTAAGGCAGCAACTGAGAACTGGGACATCTGCACAAGAAAAATCCTATCCTAAAACTCTCAAT